>NW_026517414.1:0-134559 GCF_026319265.1 Colletotrichum chrysophilum | reverse complement strand
CAAAACATCGCCACACAACGCCAGCTCTTCAGGAAGGTAGAAAAAGGCTTCCAAGAGCATTCCTTTGCCCTAGCTATCGCCCAGCAAAAGGTAGAGCTTCTAGAGGCCAAGGTTGCCAACACTGCTAGCAGGAAGAGGAAGGCTGTTCAGTTGGACCCAAATACGAAGTTTGCGACAATCAAAGAGATACGGCAAGCCCAGATTGAGGCTGGCGAAGCTGAAAATGATTCAGATGAATCCAGCGCATCTGAATTACCCAGTGAGGCCGAAAGTTGCATTATTGTGGCTTCAAGAGGTAGTTGATAATTAATTGAATAAAGTGGTGGTGGTTGCGATGGCGTCAATTCATGGTGGTCGAAAAGCAGGGGTGGTCGAAAAATGGGTGCTTTGACTTACATGTCACTTCCAACTAGTTGGATGCCAAGCTGGCACCGCCAATGAGAATGTTTTACGGGCCGATCAAAAGGCCTCGTATGGCTAAGAAAGACGATTGGTTTTGGTGATGGGAACCTCGATGTTGCGGCCTAGTCGTTACTCCGCAAAGGGAAGTGGACTCGAATTTTGATGCCGCATCCGGCCAAAACAGTAAGAGCACCCTCAATCACCCAGTGAGTAGAAGAAGGATTAGTTCCTGACGTTGTACTTACCTCCATCATGAGTGGGGTCGGGAGAGTATCGCACATGCCGACCGCCATGGCAGACATATTTGGCAACTGCACAACGCGCAGGCCTTCATGATGGGCTATTACCTGCCTACACACGCTTGCCGCACAGCTTCTCAGTATCTGGAAGTTATAATTCCCATTGCAGGGAATGAAATAGAAGGTATCCAATTTTGCATCCGTATCGGCTCAGTTTCGCGTGTGTACTACACAAAGCGTTGTCGAGTTGGCGGCGTTTTGGTACCCCAAATTTGTATCAAATTGGCGAAGATAACATGGCTCACAAACCTTCACTGTACCTGTGGCGAAGGAGCATCGAGAGTCCATAATAAAGTCCATTTCGCGAAATGCTCCCCTTTTACCATTCAACTCAAAGCCACAGTAGAAGGCTCTGAGTGTTGCCCCAAATCTTCCTCGGACGCCTTCTGAGTTTCTGATTTGTCCTACTCGTCAATTTATAACAACCCTCATACTACCAGAAATTCGCGATCTTGACAGGCCTCCAACCACCCAAAGGAATTTCTCAGTACACGCCCTCTACTAACACGTTCGAATTCTAGCCGCTCAGTCGACAGGTGTGATTGAATGCTGTAACCAGCTCCACCCAAAAGCGCCTGTCGCTTGAACGGGCGCAGTCGCCGTTCGGAAACGAAAGTCCTATCGCCGTTGTGGAGCCGAGCCGATGCGTGAGTCTTTCGTCAGATGAACCGGCGCTATGTCCACGACGCCGGAATCCCCGGATGGAGCGGGCGTCAGAAAGTTGTGACAATGACAGGGTTGGTCCGGCTCCACAGATGATTGCAACGCCCCAGGAAATGCAGTTCGGTTCTTGAACAGCCATAAGTGAATGGAGGAATTGGATATTAGTTGCACGAATCGGCTGCTTTAACAAAGACACGTATAATGCGAGTAGTTGTATTATTCAACATTTCCATCTCAGTCTCCTAGTCTGAATTTCCCATCTCCAAAATCTGCTCAATTATCTATTCCCAGGCGAATTTCAGCATGTCTCTCCAAATAGCAGGGTTCAACGTTGAAGTCAAGCCAAGCGTGCCTCCTGAACATGAGGCTGCGGGTGTTTATGACGAATTCAACCCGTCGACTCGGAAGCTGCCCAAAGAACACCGCCGAACAGTAGAGAATAAGGCCTTTGAGGTCGATACAATCTTCGAAAAAGATGTTGCAATGCCAATGAGAGACGACATCAAGCTCTACTGTGACGTTTTCCGTCCCGACACTGCGGAGAAGGTGCCGGCAATCCTCATCTGGAGCCCCTACGGCAAGTCGGGCAATGGTAAGAGCGACCTGTTCTCGGTACAAGAAGTCTATTGCTAAGATTCCGAATAGGTCCCCATGGTTTAGGTATGCTAGCCGGCCGTTTCGGGGTTCCAATGTCAGAAGTCTCTGGCTACGAAAAGTTCGAAGGTTTAGACCCCGCAACATGGACTGCGAGAGGCTATGCCATTGTAAATGTAGACCTCCGGGGTTCTTGGGATTCCGAGGGCATTACACCGTGAGTAGCTTGCCCTTCCTTTCAACTTTCCCTCGTCTTTGTCCGCCCTCAAATATTCCCCGGTGTACCAAACTAACTTCAGTTATCAAAGATGGCTGGGAGATCAAGATGGCAAAGATGGGTACGACGCAGTCGAGTACATCGCCAAGCTCGACTGGTGCACGGGCAAGGTTGCTTTTGGAGGCAACAGCTGGCTCGCCATGGTACAGTGGGTAATCGCAGCCCAGCGACCACCATCGTTAGCCGCGATTGCGCCATGGGAAGGGAACTCGGACTTTTATCGAGATACCCTTTGCCGAGGCGGAGTACCGTACCCATATGATGCCATGTGGGGATTATTACAAGACACCATGGTTGGTCGCATGGGAACGGAGGCTCCCATCCCTATGCTGGAAAAGTATCCGTTATACAACGACTACTGGGAAGATAAGAGAGCGAAGTTGGAGAACATCGACGTGCCTACCTATGTTTTGGCGAGCTACTCCAGCGCCCTCCACACCACCGGTTCGATTCGAGGGTACAACCACATTTCGTCGAAGGACAAGTGGTAAGTACGGAGACTGTCTGGCCTGTGGAGTGCATTACTGAACAATTACGCAGGCTTCGGATTCACCCTAAGCAGGAATGGTCGGATTTGTATGACCCAGAGAACGTCAATAACTTGACAAAGTTCTACGACTACTTCGTCAAAGGGAAGGAAAACGATTGGAGAAGTACGCCTTCTGTGCGGGTTTCACTGCTAGGTTTCAACAAAGTAAGTTTTGGAAGACATTTGAGGGCCTTCAATCGTAGAAGATTGCAATATCTGACTAGAACGTGCAGCCTAATGTTGTCAATATTCCTTTTCCGTCATACCCAATCCCAGAGTCTGCCATTGCACGGACTACGCTCTACCTGGGACATGACAAAAAGCTCGAACTAGTGCCATCCAAAAGTACCGGGACTGCATCATATGACGCAACCTTTGCTCCTAAGAATGGACCTCTCCAGGGCGATGAGGAGCTATTCTTCAGTTACAAGTTTACCAAGGAGACTTGGCTCCTTGGGTATTCGTGGATTGTCCTCAACATAGCCAACGAAAGTCAAGACGACATCGACGTCTTTGTGCAACTCGGAAAATCCGATGTCTCTGGCCAGCAGCTCATCAACATGAACGTACCCTTGGAGGATTTGGTACCGCCTGCCAAGAGCCCCTCTGAGGTGGCGGACTCATGCTTCCTGAAGTATCTTGGGCCAACTGGGGCCCTCCGAGGAAGTCATGCAGTCACCAAAGTGAAGAACACCAATAATTTCAGCGGAGACTGGCCCGAGTACACCAACACTTCGAGAAAAGCCATTCCTGCTGGTACAGTCACCAAACTCGAGATTCCGATTTGGCCGACGGGAATAATCTACGGCCCTGGGGAGTCGTTGACTCTCAAGGTCTCCGGACATTACATGAGCTATATGGAGTTTCCTCACTTGTATGGCGCCTCTCATCGGAATAAGGGACGCCATACTATTCACTTTGGTGGTGAAACTAAAAGTTATCTTGTTCTGCCATTAACGGATCCGATCTCTAAGTAGGCATATATACTTGAAATGAATGAGACTTTTACCCCTGCGATTGTTCATTAGGTAGCTGAAGCTCGTCGCAAGACGCACTTTCAATCAACAGTGTGTATTTTGAGCGATCCCGTCATTGGATGAACGAGTGTCGAGCTTCGAATCAACCCTCATTGATTGGTTTCCGCATCTCGCATATCGAAATCGATATTCTTTGCGTCAAGAAGACAATGGACTGTAGTGTTGAATGCTGTCTCGATACTAGTAAGAAGAAATGATCCATGACTGTAAATGGGTAAGTTTCCCGTACCTGTTGTAGTCAGACGGCCCATATATAAGGTATTATCCAGAGTTACCAAGAGACATCTCATTGAAACAAAACTTTCTTAATTACAAGTATTTAGATCATAGATTGAATGGCAGAAATTCCCAGGATGCTTCGAAGCGTGTGTTGCAATACCCTCTTATGATTGTCTTGTCTCGCGATTGCCCTCCATGCGATAAAGCCATCGGGCCGGATAAGAATGGCTTGACCAGCTCGTAATCTACACTTCTCCTCGACCAATCCAGATGCGTCTCTATATGGGGCAGATTGCGCGTTCAAGACAGCAACGTCGATCTCAACTGTCTTAATCCTTTTCGCCGCTGCGACCCACGGTGAATCCGGCTGAGTAGTGACCACCAAGAAGTTCTTTCGGACAAGATCCAATGTCGAGATTTGTCTACCCGGTATTCCAACGTCTTCCAAGAAAACATGAGGAAATCTTGAACCAGGGAAAGCCGTTGGGTAGTGCGGATCATCGTAAAGTTCATCGGGCTGATGATAGCTCTCCTCATGGACGAATGCCCCACTTGAATAGCGGTATCCCAGCTCCATTGAGACGTCAGAAGCCTCTGGCGCCGGTGGTTGTTGGAGTGCGACCCGATTCTGAAAGCGAGCAGTTGCTTGATTGACGGTAAATTCGTCAATGAAATGCCTCTCTTTGTTGTATGAGTCCAGGAGCGAGGATGAGGCCCTTCCTGTCAAGACGTAGGCCAGTTTCCAAGCTAAATTGTGAGCATCCTATATGCGCATGTGTCAGATTTTGGAACTCATTCAAATTAAGAGGCTTACCGCAATACCCGTATTCCCCCCCAGCCCTCCGGTCGGTGGCATAACGTGAGCAGAGTCTCCAGCGAGGAACACGCGGCCGGTTTTACTAGCCATTCGATCGGCAGTATAAGACGCCATTGTCCAATAATTCACAGTATGCATGTCGACGAAGACCTCATCCGGTCGAAGCCCCGCGCAGTCGTAAAAGCTTTTTCTGGCTTGCTCGACAGTCACACTGCCAGGAGGAAAGTCTGACCTCTCGCCAACGCTGTTTACCATCAGAAGGCCTTGTCTGCCCCCATCATCCAAACGGAAACCACCGTTGATTTTATCATTAGCGACGTAAACGACGCCATGAACCAATCTTTCTTTGACAAAAGGGCCTAGATCAGATCTGAAACCAACACTGAAGCTGTTGCGCAGAACTCCTGGCCCTTCCCACCTGATGCCTTCTTTATGACGAGTCGGACTCCGGTGGCCATCGCATGCAACTAAGTATGGTGTCTTGTACTTCCTTATCTCGTTCGTCTTATGGTTCTTGACAACGACGATAACACCATCTTTGTCCTCCTCATAGCAGAGGACCTCTTGGCTGTAAAGCTGAGTACTGCCGAAATCACTCGCATGCGAACCAAGGATGGGTTCAAACATGCTCTGCGCCATCCAGATCCAAGAAGACGGCGTGATTTGCTTCGTGATATCTGGGTCGTGCTTCTGGAGTACTTGAATGACATTGCCACCTACGAGCTTGTCTGCAAGAAGTATCCCGGCATTTGAATCGAATTGCTGACTGCTTTGCTCGCGGGCAAAGTTTTCCAGCCCGATCTGTCGTAGGATTTCGCAAGTCCGGAAACTTAGCCCCGCTGCGCGAGGTTGAGAACTCTCGGACGCATGTCGATCAAAAGAGACCGATTTGATCCTGGCAATGATTAGCTCCTGGTTGAACACGAGAATCACAATAGCAGTTTATCACCCATGGTATCCCAATAGCAAGCCCAGCGCCTTTCCCACCATGCTCGACCCGATTATGATTACGGGCCATTCTTCTTTCTCTTGAGGTATGCTGGAATGATCCATATCGATAAATCGATCCCTCTGTAGGTTCCCCTGAGAAAAGGTATCATCTTGTTGCTCGAAGGCGTTGGCCATGATTGCACTCTCAAATTATTGCGTTATTGATTGGGATCGCATGGGTCGTTGAAGCCGCTAGGGACGAAGTCTTTCTCGGATTTCAGCCTTTGCTTTCAGAAATTAGCATGAGACGATTCCTATCAACATAGAAGGCACACCCAAACGTAAAGGCCGCTATCTCCGTGCGGTATTGGAGAATTGCAATGGCTTTACCAGGCTACCTCGGAACACTGCATTCCGTCGGTCGGGCCGGGGTGGAGTGCCGATGTCCCCACCTCTGTCGGACTGACAGCGGCCCCACGGCAAGGGCGAGATCAAAGCGAGTCCCCCAGCGCCTATTCTGGCTCAATTGGTTCAAGAGTTCGCCTCCGGCTGTGGTGACGATGTCTCTAAGCTGCCACATCAGTATGATTTGTAGGATTCACTATTGACGCATGTTGAAATGCGCGCCTACGGATGATATCTTATGGTACCAATGAGTTCAAGAAGCATCAAGCATTGCGAATCTTAAATAAAATAAATTATCCTTTTGGTTTGGGGAGATAATTCAGAATGAGAGTATTTCAAGTCCTTCACACCATGAATTCGGATTGAAGTAGTCAAATTTTAACGAGAGAGCCTTAAGAAGTAAAACCCATAGCGAAGTGGTTCCAGAAATGTGTGTTACGCTACAAACATCTCACTCATGATCATAATTATGCGAAAAAGTCGACCAAATTCAAAGCCTAGCAGAAGGTCCAAAGCTCGCTCCCAAATCTTCTTCCAAAGCCCTCCGAGCCTCGAGCGTGGCGTACGAACTCCACGTATACTCAAACATGTTTTTTGGGAGGCGAGCATCGGGGACGTATCGTTGGAGCTCTGGCATCTTCTCGGCACGCCTATCGTCACTGGTGCTTGACATGACCATGACAGTGATTGTGCGCGCATATCTGACCTTGTTGAACAGCTGTAGTCTTCGGTTGACCTGACTGGACAAGGTGTCGTATGGCAATAGGGCACCCAAAGCCGCGCCGTCTTCAAGCGCTTGTGCGCCACCCTGGCCTTGATCTGCGTTTTACCATCAGCAAAGTCTCAATAATGAAAGCTGTGACGAGACATACGAGGAAGCATTGGATGGGCTGCATCACCAACCAAGACTGTCTTGCCTCGGTAAAATGTCTTCGGGGGCTCACGCGTTGCCAGACTCCAGAGTTTCAAATCTTCTCCCAGGCGGCACATCTCAATCAGCTCCGGTCCAAAGTCTCGGTATGTGTGCAGCAAATCCTCCATATTGCCGCCCGAGAGCCAGGAAGATTCGGTCTCTAGACTGTCGTTCTCAGCAGGATGGATGGCGACAACATTGAGGAGAGTTTTGGATCGGCAGGGATAAACAACCAAGCGACGATCGGCTCCCAGAAAGACATGTTGATCATCCAGACCCAAATCCTCGAAGAAAGGCCTCGCTAGAGGGCTAGCGTTGATCTTGTCCATTGAGACTAAGAATCGAAAGGTATTCTGTCCTGTAGACTTGCGCTTCGGCTGCTCTAGCGTCACCGCAGAAACGACTTTCGACTGATCGTTGGGATATGCGTCAGTGATCATTCCAAAACGGAACGCGCAAAGTGGCCTCGAAACGCACGTGTACCCCATCAGCACCGATAAGTAGATCTGCCCTGTACCTGGTGCCATCTTCCAAGAGAATTTCGGCATTTTCGGAATCCTATGCGTCGAAAGCATGGTTAGCTATGCAAATACCGAGAGGACAAGAAACAATCGGCAGGCAAGAGGAGGCGATGAAACTTACAGCCCATACAACACGGCTGTGAAGATTAATATTGAGGTTTTGCCCGTAGGGCTCGGTATCAGCTATCTTCCGAAGGGTATTGTGCAAATCGACTCGGTGAGTCAAGAGCCACTCGTCACGAATATTGAGCTTTTGATGCATATCCTTAGTGGCCTACGAACGTTCACGTTTCTTAGCTCTTCCTACACGTTACAACTGAAAACTTACAATGGCGACGAATCTGAAGTTGCCCGACTTATCGTAAGTCGTGATGCTGTTGCAGTAAACGTAATTCAGATCGTCAAAATCGCATCCCCATCCTTTCAATACTCGAGAGCCGTTTGGCGGAAGGTGGATCGCAGCACCTATCTCGTTGAGAAACGTGGATTGCTCGAAGAGCTTGTAGTCACGTTATTATCATCATTATGACTCAACACTGGAGGAATACACTACATACCTCAACATGATGACCTTGACGCGTCAAAGAGATGGCGCATGCAAGACCCCCAATTCCAGCCCCGACAACGATGATGTTAATAGGCATTGTGATGTTCGACGTAGGAACTCTCTCGGAGTGAGAACTTGGCAAGTGAAATCACAGCTTTGAGTGAGAAAGAAGAAAATTTGGCCTTGTATAGCACTTACACGTATGCACCTGAGCGAGACCGTGCGTACTAAGTATTCTTCTTAGGCTATAGGGAATGGTGTGTAACTCCTATTGCTATGCCATTTGGAAGGCTTACTCTCGCCCTGCCAAACCTATTGCATGTCTTCCAAGTCTTCAGCGCGTCGTTCCGTAGACTAACTTGCAGTGGCAGAGCTGAGTGGGTGGTGAGCATAAGCCGCTCGGCCCCGCTACTTCACCTCTCTTGGATACTCGAGTGCCAACGACCCCCGCTCGGCATCCCCACAAAGCCGATGATATCACATTTACCCGACGAGGCCTAAGATGTCGCCATTGGAAAGTGTGAGCGGCATCCACAGCTAACCTGAGAAGTTTTGCTGACTTCAAAACCGCAGCAGGCAGACCTTTCGTCTGCTTTAGACAAACTTTGGCGTTTGAAACCTGCGCCTCAGCTTCTTGAATTGGTATCAACCAAGATTTCGACCATACCCAAGAATCCTATTCTCAACTCCACTGTCCACAATGGTTACAGAAAAAGAAATCACGACGATGTTCGAGCCGCTTGCCAAAGGCGACATGGCATCCTTCCTTGCCAACATAGAGCCTGATGTGGACTGGACGGTGAAAGGTTATTGCCCAAGCGTACTTCAAGTACAGAGATGATTCTCTAACAAGGATTCAAAGGAGCGCATTGTGAGATATCCGGCCACTATAAATCTCTAGCGGCATTTCAAGAGGGAACAAAGCCTCTATCCGCAACTTGGGCCGGGCCACTGCACCTCGAGGTGCAGAACATTATTCTGAGTGGGAACCAGGCGGCTGTAGAGCTGAAAGCAGTCAAAACTCGGATCAAGAATGGACAGCCGTTCCCCAACGAGTATACTTGGATCCTTGGCTTTAATGAGAAAGGCAAAGTCGCAACTGTACGGGCGTATATGGATACGTAAGTAGACCCAAGCTGTATGCGTCCGATGGTGTTGTGCTGCTGACTGTTCCTCACAGGGATCTTGTAACCCGTGTAATTGACTCTATGGCTTCCTGAGAGAAGCCCAGTCGGATCAAGAGTCTTGTGATGAGACTGGGACGTGTGGCCAGTGTAACTGACTGTGCATATACTCAGTCCTGTGTGCCAGAAATAGATGAAATATGACTGATGCACCCTGTCTCTCTCTCCCTCTCTCACGATTCTGCTTCAGACTTCAAAAGTTACTAGATCCTCTCAAGGCCACCTTCAACCACACTAGGCATCTTTAAATGATCCGTTTGTCATGATCTAGTGAATTTCGGGTTGGTTCAATGTAATGTCACCTCCGGTGCGACTTGGGTATCCGCTTCCCGAGGCTGATGGGCAGCGCCCCAAGGCCAAAATGTGTCTTTCGCAACAAGCGCATGTCGTTCTTGAGATGGAAGAGCTGGAGGCATGATAATCCCCAATAGAACCTCCGACAGGCCATCGGTCCGGCCAAGTGTTTGGGAATTGTACTAGTGACACAGCACCACCCTAGCAGGATAACGTGATCACGGAAGTGGTACTCATGTAGACTCCTACGCGATTACCCAGGACAGCAGCTAGACTGGGTACCATTTTCATGAAACCATATGGCAAACGGTTTCCTATGTGACTATGTGGAAGACTATTCCACTCGTCGAATTAACATTGGCCAGTCTCATTCTGCTATTTATTGCTCTACGCTCACATTCCTATCCTCTCTTGGGCAACAGCTCGGCAGGCACTCCCTTCTCCGTAACATCCACGCCATCTTTGGTTGTCTTTTGTCCTGGGAGGAGGACGAATATGATGCGAGCAGGCTTATCTGACACATTGTTCCATTGGTGCATTGTCTTTGGCATTCGATTAGCAACACGTCAAACACCGCAAATGGATAACCTACTGCCTGTTGAACGACAATATCTCCCGCCCGTAAGCTAGTTCGTGATCCGTCTTCAAGCAGTAGCTCTAGCTCACCCTCCATGACTATCCCGTAGTCAAGAGAAGCTGTTCTGTGGTTGTGTCCCTGAGAATGCGGAGGAAACTCGACCGCGCGGATTAAAGATCCGTGGGTGTAGATGATCGGCACGGCGTCGGGTTTTTCGCCCTGGTACTCGGCGGGATACTCTTGGTTTTTCCATATAGTGACGGCCTGGCTGCCCCACCCATCCTCGAACTGAAGCTCCTCATTTATCAGGATCGAGGACTTCTCGTTCTTGTGGTGGGTTACAATACGCCGGAAAGGAGTCTGGGCTTTGTTTTCCATTGTTCCGATGTATGGCCAAAATCCCATTGTGTTGATATGATAGTTTGACCTTGGTGATGATATCAGGAATCTGGGACAGGATGTCTTGCTGTCGTGTGCAGCGCTCCCGTACTTCTTGGTGTATGAGTCACCAATATGGGCAGGATGTGTTTGGATATGGGTCACTTCCACTTATTCTAGAGCGATGAACACCTCGAAAGGATGTTGGATCAGCCGAAACCGTACCAGACCTATTCCTTTCTCAGCTCGGCTCCCCACACGGCACCGCCGGCACGTTCTACTAAGCACCGGGGAGTGCATCAATAGCGAAACAGGTGACATCTGGATTGATAAGGTTGAGACGCATGAAATGCCGCCGCCGCCCCGCATGTATCAGTGTGGGGGTTATACAGACTATTGGGGTTGACTTGTTGACGCTGCGATAATGTTGAGGATGATCGGTATTTAGCTACCGTGGATTTGAGTTCTCAAAAGGTGCTACATATTCTATCTCATTTGACCTGATTCGGACAATGCCAGTTACGCTCGATATTCACAAGAGTTACTACATTTCCTGCGCTCAGGGGCCTATGCAGTTGGGAAGAGGATAGACATTTCGCGTTTTACATTTGCAATGTTCAGTAACCATACTGCCCTTGCTACATATCAACCAAAAGGCTGCGGTCGTACATTTTACGGCCGCTTGAAAGAATTCTGAATAACACGCCGAACAGCTACTGAAGCTCCAGTGATTGTAAGCAGTCCAATAGCTAAGCCTATGAGTAGGCCTCGCTCAAAGTAACTAAGACGTCCACCTTTCGGCTGTTTGATCTTTCCTAGCGGCAGAGTGTGAGCGAGCACTGGCCACAGCACATTCCGTCCTGATGATGGTTTCGGCGAAGCCTTTGGGGACCCCTGCCGAATCGGCTTATTGAAAGAAAAGGCCTCGGGGGAGTACCAAATTTTGTCTGATTTCGATTTCGATGAAGGCGATGTTTCGAAAACTGGATGGACAGGTTAGATTAGAAAGTCCTGCCGATCGTTTTGAGGTCGATCTTGATCTTACCTAGGGACCACTCAGGCACTTCGTTGACACAGACCTGCAGCGTCTTTACGAATGAGCCGACGTAGAGACCGGCTTTACCGTCGCCAAAAGCATATACTATCTCTGAGGGCCCAGCTTTATTCCTGTATCTAAAAGTCAGCAGAGGCATAGGAGTCTCCTTGGAATAATTGGTTTTCAACTCACAGCTTGTTCAAGATGTCGATGCCATGATCCATGCTACTGATTGGAATGAGCAGAATTCCACGATCGCTCATAGCCATCGACTGAGCCACGGCACCAATGCTGTCTACTGTAATGGAGCTAAGAGTCGCAGGGTTAGCTATACTGGTGTGGAAGTGAAAGCTCTGGGATGGGTGCACTCACTCTGAAGATTCTAGAGCAATCACTGAAGCGAAGGTTTCGTGGCTGATTGCCTTGTTCACTAAAGAGGGGAAGACTGTTTGAAGGAGTTTGCAAAGCTGTGGCGTGCTCTGCCAATCTTTGGCAACCTCGAGGCGGCGAATCGAGGCTGGGCCAGCTCGAACAAGGTAGCTCTCTAGGTCTTTCGCCTTCGATTCGTCTACGAAGCAAAGTCGAGGTACTCTGGAAGGATTATGACGAGGCGCACAGAGTACTGCGTGGTAAAGATGTTTTGCGACTGCCTCGACGTCACGCGTGCTGCGATCCACAAAGACCGCAGGAAATCCAGTTGCTGGTGAATGGACTCTGATGGTGGGATTGGTTATGAAGAGCCCATTCCGCAGATCATTCCAGTGACTCGAATTCTGGAGGACAGCAACCTCGAAGCGCATCGAACAAAGTTGCTCACGAGTATCGCTAGAATCGTCGGGGGCAATTGCCACGGCTTCAACATCCAGACTTGCTGAAATGATTCTTCGCAGCTCCGTATTGAGAATAGGGAGCCCAGAAAGAGCCAGGACCAACACAGCACTACCAGCTGCTACGGCGGCAGCTAGCGGAATTAGGGTGCTTGCAATCGGTACAAACGGATTTGCGTCGATCAAAGTCGGGCCAAGAGGAACGCTATTATCCATGTTACTGGAACCTTTTCTCACCGCGGCTTCTTTCGTGAGCGTCGCTGGGAAGTCAAGGGCATCGTAATGGTGTTTGATATTTTCGAGAACCAGTTGAAGCTCTGCAGCCGCGCTTTCTTCGCTGGACTTCAATTCTGCGGGCAAAGCAACGTCAATAGTCTGAGAAATGAAAGTTCTAGATTTCAGCTACCTTGCATAATGGTTGCGATCAGTTGTTTGGACGACTTTTTGACGTTGCCGTGTAATAGGGCAAGCTGCTTTTGGCGCTCGAGAACATTTTCAAGCCGCCCCTCAGTCCACGCTGCGTGGACAGCGCTGTACAAATTCGCGACTGACGCCATGGTGTGAAAGATCCTAAGTTCTTGCTGTTTTTCAAGATGTTTCTCGATACATCGTACAAAAAGGATTTCTTGTGCAGCTTTTGTGATGTCACTGTTGGGAGTATCGGCAAGCTCACACAGAGAGAGATCGGCTCGGCTCCACGCGCCGCCCAGGCGACTATGGGAACCGTGCGGAAACAACACCGGGTAGTGCAAGTTTACTGAAGTAAATTGGACTGGTCCAAGAAAATGACAACACGACGCCACCCGCATCTCCCAACATTGTCTCTTGTTATATGTTCGATGATCTGAAATTGAAGTCCATTGTTTCGGCGCCTCTTTGGACATCAGTCGTGTCCTTCCTTCATATGATCCAGCATGGGCAGTCTACCAGCGGAAAAGGGTATGGCGCAGAAGGACTTGTCCTCACCTAAACATGATTTACTGACCTCGTGTGCCCAACAGCACCCACTCCGGTGTTCCTCTTCGCCCATGGATCAACAATGATGCTTGGTGAAGATTCTGAACCAGCTCATATATGGGAAAGTGTTGGCGGCGAGGTTTTGAGGCGTGGGATCGAAAGAATCGTAATCATGGTAATATCTCCGATCCCAAACGTGTGCTACGGCTGACATATGTCTACGCATACTACAGGGAGCGCATTGGGATGCTCCTGGTGATGCCGTAGATGTGAGCATGAACCCAAATGCGGGCAAAGACCCGGTAGGAGGCGTGAAAGACTCAAGGTGGATGCCTTACAAAATGGTACCAGACATAGAGGGAGGCCAGAAGGTCATCGGCATGCTGCGGGAAGCCGGTATCAATGCTCGGGCGAACCGCAAGTACGACTGGATCCACGATGTCTTTCTCATCATCATTCGGATGTTTCCTCACTGCGTACCTCCACCAGTCACTGTGGTCTCAGCAAATGCAAGATATGATCCGCACTTGCATATCAAAATCGGCGCTACTCTCCGTCCTCTGCGTTACCAGAACACGCTCATCATTGGCAGTGGAGGCTCAGTTCACAACCTCTTTCGGAACCACTGGCAATGGATGATCCGGTTCAAAGACAATTTTGCGCAGCCCGTTCCGCCAGAGCCCTTCGCGTTGGAGTTTCGACAAGCGCACGAAGACGCAATCATGAGAAATACGGGACCTGATCTTCGAAGAGCGGTCACAAGATTGATGAAACACCCGCGATACAAAGAGGCGCATGGGACAGATGATCACTATATGGCGACGCTCTTTGCTGCCGGGGCTGCCGGAGACGAGAAAGATATGGGCCCGCACATGTTCTTGGGGGAATGTTGGGAGTTAGTCAACATGTGCAACACCCAATATCAGCTTGGTTCCTGGGACTAGACTATCAAGAATTTCAACAAGGATGTGTGAAAATTACATTGTTATTAATCAATCGTGCTTCCAGAAGGTTGCAGTAGCACTGAATTCAAAACAATGAAAACAAATCATGACTTTGAATGCTCGGGATACAGACGCAATCATAATAGAGAAACTCAAGTTTAAATACCACGGACATAAAACACCATCCGCCGAGACGTATAATGGTTTTGAACGCGAAAGCATAGGGCTTACACGAGCTCCTCCTGCCGTCTGTCGATTCTTTCCCTGAAGTTCTCTCTGTTCATTGTTCTGCTTCCACTCCACATAAACTCCTATGATCTTCTAGTAAATAGTTCATCGTCTCACTTCAATGAAACCACGTCGTGGGCAAGTCATGCATATCGCGACAAGTCTAGATTCTATAGTGAAAGATGACCCGGCTATGCATCGTCGACCACGGGCTCAAATATTATTTGGCTGCGAGCTAGCCCTAAGAATTCCAGACATGTGGGCTCCATAAACAGTCGACTGTGATGTGCGAATATAAGAAGAAGTTGATCTACCACTCTCCCCCTACTCTTGATTTACCAATATCGGTGATCCTGCCCGCAGTATTCCGCCAGACATAGGACCACCCCTTGCAATTCTGTTAGCTTTTTGGATTTTATCGTACGCTGAGGTATGGATAATGAAGCACAAAACATTGACTCACCGACTGGAACCAGCATCCTCCCACCATGATTGCACCGACAAAAGCGAAAACTGCTCCTTGTTGCCGATCACTCAAGTCGAGTTCTCTGTTTATTGGACGAAAATCAGGAACGCGTCGATAGCTACGATCCCACCAGTCAGGGGTTGACACTGGATAAGGTACTGGCGGATGTGAAGCCAGCGTAGGGTCAAAATCGTCCGGCTGGCGCTCCCGCCGGACACCGCCAGCAACTGTGGCTAGAGAAGAATCTTCGTCGGGGTCGTTGCCTGGCGAAGCAATCGAACGTTGGATTTCGTAGTCAGAGAGGAGCCTCGTGGTCTCTGAATCAAGTCTAAGCTCTTCAGCTCGCGAGGAGTTTATGGTAGTTGCTATGACAGTCGCCATTTCGCCGTTGAGGATTGGTATCTGGCTAAGTAGCGACCGTGTAAAAGTTTGAAAGAGAAACCACCGACCTAGATACGAAAAAGAGGAAATTTTTTACGTCGAATTCTAGTGATCTATTCCTTGGCATTGCGAATCGCTTCGACGAGACTTACCGCAGGGGCTGAAGTTTGCTTTGGTGTGGTCCCGAGCCGACCGACAGCTGTGGTGGAGAAGCCGAACACGAGCCAGACCTTGAACCCCACCTGGCCCGACAGCGTACCAAAGCAGGTCAAGGCATTTGGAATCAAGAGTCTAAGCTCTTGGTGACGGTGATATTCTCACCACAACAATGCCATGGGATCTAAATCACGACAAGATCCAGTCTGTCTATTGAATGGTAGACATAGCACCCAACGACGTAGAAATTCTGCCAAACTCACAGTATCTTCATCCATAAGCTAAGTCCAAACTACAAACAAAATGGCGGAAAACAAGTACCTTGAGGTCGACAAAGACAGTTTCCCCTATGTCTTCATGAAAAATGTAGACTTGCCACTGCGAACCTACCAAAAGGGTTTTTTGAGATGCAACGTCTATCTGCCCAAGGACGCTGCGCCCTTTGGTCCTGAGAGATACCCAGTGATTGCGACATATGGACCATGTAAGCATTCGTGAACAATCCACGATCTTCGAGGGAGTTTCAGGCACTAACTTGGGGAAAAGATGGTAAAGACGTCCCATACAGCGTATTCCACAAGAAGAGCTGGGATCAGTTGAATGCCGAAATGAAATCTCACCACGCGTCATGGGAGACTCCGGACCCAGGCTTCTGGACAGGCAAAGGATACATCGTGGTTAGAGCCGACGAGCTTGGCGCTGGTCAAAGCCCTGGACTCCTAGACACCATGTCGCGCGGTACTAGCGAGGCGTTTTTTGACGTGGTCGAGTGGTGCTCTGAACAAGAGTGGTCTTCTGGTAAAGTCGGCCTCCTCGGGATTAGCTACTACGCTGGCACACAATGGCGAGTGGCAGCGCGGAAGCCAAAGGGGCTGGCCGCCATGATCCCATGGGAAGGAATGAGCGACTACTATCGCGACAGAGTCCGACACGGAGGCATCCTATCGGACAAGTTCATTAGTGAGTCTGGCCCTGTCGTCATAACGATAGAACAATCTGTCAATGAAGATGGACGCGAACAGAATTTTGGTGGGAAAACGGCGTTTCGCCGAACCAGTACGGGAAGCCCGGCCGAGCCGCCCGAAATTGGGGTGACGATACCGTCGACGGTGACTTGGATGAAGACACCCTTCGACAGAACAGACGAGACCAGACTGTGGATACCGCGGTACACAGATTTCGCGACGAAGAATACTATCGGACTCGGGATTTTGATGTAGAAGCCATCGAGACGCCCTTGTTGAGTGTGGCAAACTGGGTAAGAGTACCCCCGAAGCGCTCCACTCCTAACTACATTTACATGGAGAATGCTGATCTTGTGACAAGGGTGGTATACTCCTGCACTTGCGAGGAAATGTCTTGGGCTGGATGCGTGCTAGCTCCAAGTATAAGTTTCTCCATTTCATTGTGGGAAGACATGATCTCCCGTTCTACTATTCTGAATCCGCTGCGGTTCAGCTATCCTTTTTCAATGCCTTCTTAAAGAATAACGATGCAGATGGTTGGAAGACTGGGGGTCAGCCCAGAGTTCATCTCTGTTTACGACAAGGCGAGGCCGGGGTAGACGACCCTGAACGAGAGCACAAGTTTCCAAAGAGACATGAGAATGACTGGCCTCTGCCTGGGACCCTGTATCAAAGGTTCTTCCTCGCCGCAGATGAGAAACTAGCGATCCATCCTTCGGATACCACTACATCTGTGTCGTACGATGCAATGGATGGGTAAGTGTGGACGTCAACCACAGTTTTCCAGGAATATTGACCAATTCATTTAAGTGATCCTATCTCCTTTCGATACAAAACACCCGCACCCTTGGAAATCACTGGTCACATAGTTGCCCACCTCACTGTATCCGCTTCTAGAAAGCCAGCCCGGGATAGCCCGCCCACAGATATTGACCTCTTCATTACTCTTCGAAAGATCAACGTCAATGGTCAAGAAGTCTTCTACACCGGAACCATGGGCGACCCTGTACCCATAGTCAAGGGTTGGTTGCGAGTTTCACAACGGCTGATAGACGCAAGTCATCATTTTCATCGAGACTTTATGCCTTATCGCAACTATCACAGCACAGATGTCCAGCCTGTGAAGGAGAGTGAAAAGTACGCTATTGATGTTGAGGTCTGGCCCACCAATGTTGTTCTGGAGCCTGGGGAAACACTTGTTTTGGAGATTGCTGGCCACGATACTCAGGGCGTTGGAAGCTTTTCCCACGGCCACGCCAAAGATCGTGACGAGAAGACATTCTCTGGCATAAACACTGTTCATACTGGAGGGGAGAACAGCTGGCTTTTACTGCCTGTAATCAACTCCGAAAGATAGTATGGCTTCTACTAGAACGATATAGACGTCTGTCAGACAGCCCCTATCACCATTCTTAATATTTCTACAATTCTTAGCCCCAACGTTATCAAGGTCCGTGATGCCGGCGATGTCATGCTGATTACGCCATTGCAATATATGTGTGCGAAGCAAAACACTACTATACGTATAGAAACCTTGCTGTAACTATCTTGTTTTCTCCACTTTCTTTCCACTTCCAGAAATCCTGACACATCATGAGTGACGGAAAGGCCAACTGACATCCTCTCTCATTATGAAGATGGCTCACTTGCCCGCAGACGTGTGAGTAGCTGAGAGTATGTCGCACTAATGCCCCACCCCTTGAGAGACCTCATGGACAGGATGGCCTCGTCCAGAAACTTCTTTCGCCCCTGAACATTACACAAATTACCAATACCAGGCATTTTGATCTGACTCCATCCGTTCTCAACCCAGCTGGTGTCGGGCATATCCTGCCGCGCCTTCGGACCGAGCACCACGACTGGGCCGGACGATATCAGAAGCAGGCCATCAGGGCATCTCTGAGCGAGCTTGGAGTAGATCCAAAGAATGAAAACGGCACTCAGCAGCGAGACTGGTGCTCCAAAGTGCGGACAGTGGCTCGACCGCGTTACATGTATAACTCGTGCGGCGAAATAGCACGCCAACCTAGCTTTTCTCCCTGATTCTTTCCATAGCTGAGCTGCTTGCGTCCACTCCTCGTCTTTCAACTTTCCATAGATAGACTTGACTACGGTTGGAAGCAGCTTGGAGTTTGGGGTGTTGTAAAACATCAGCCCGGTCAAGGCTATCAATTGGTGAGTAGTGGCGGATTTGAGCTCATCGACGGCTTGGGCAGTTTGCGCGCTCTCAATCATATTAAGCAGATCGTTCAACATCTCGACTGCGGAAGATGTATCTGTGGGTACATACGGACTGCATATGGTGTCTGTCAGTCGTTGAAGGATAACTTGTTTGCCGATTGTGTTCGTCTTTGTCCAGGCAGACTTCCAGCAGTTATTCGTCACGACCTGATCAATGGTAAACACTCCATGCGAGCCATTGTATTCTGAGATCACAAGTTAGTTTTCTGGACACTTGAATGTTTTCTATTCGAAGAAACGTTACCGAGAACGTTGGAAAACCCAGCCCAACTTTGTGCGTTGGCAGCCGCCCAACGATCATCGGGCTGCGGCAAGGGAATTTGTAGTTCCGATACACTCACCAATCGACTGAGTTCGAAATCAGAAGCAAATGCAGCATCCAAAAGCTGAGTAAACTAGGTGTCAGTGTCGTCGACGTGCATGTAATCGGCATGTGAGGTGCTACCAACCCAAACCGAGAATCCTAGCCGTCTTCGTTCCTCATCTAAGACCCATATCTGCCATTTATGCGTCAGTGGCAATTGGAGCTGAGAAAACTTCTGCATGGGCAACAAGTTATTGAAGAACCCCTTCCGCCGTGCTAGGGTGATGGGCAGCGCTTGCGTGATCTCTGCAACCTCCAAAGACCGTCTGTCGCCGTCGTACATCAGACCCACGCGGTTGAGGACAATGGTCTGAAGCATCCACAGTTCACGGCTCATGTAGTTCTCCCTCTCGCACTGCTTTTAGTCAGAATCTCTGAATGCACAACGCGCATCAATCGGTTGATAGCTTACCATAGCAGCTGACTGCCGACGGACCAGTTCGTGCATCGCCCTCGAACATCGACGGGCGTCTGGAATGTTTGAAAACTGGGCACCCACTGCAGCTACAGCAAACATGAGAAGCCAGTGACGCTTTTTTGCTGTAAAAGAAGGCTTGTGTAGGATGGGAAACACAGGATGGAAGAATTCAAAGTAGAGCTGCATCCAAGCATTGAGTACCGGCCCGGGAGGGATGCGAAGCTCTATGAAAGGGGGGAAGCTCGGTCTCCGTTGCATCTCTGTGGCGTAGTCAATGACCCTTTCCACGGCTTCTTGTGGAAGCTCATCGACGTGGGCAAGGTCTTCCTCGTCAATATCTTGCGCTCCGAGTTGGGTCATGTCAGGGAACACAAGTGGGGCATCCATTTCAATTGAGACGGGGTGATAATGCTTGAGCTCGACGGCATCTTGATCGATGGCGGGCGTGTGACTACGGCTGTATAGCTCCGTCACTGCGCCTTGGTCCATCATCTGGTCTGAAGGAGGCGGATTTCGGGAGGCTGTAATATGAGGTGGTGCGACTGTCGATCTCTCTATCTGCTTATCAAAGGCCATCTGAGCAGACGGGTTGCTTGGCATAATATAGGGAAGGAAGTTGAGATCAGGATTATAATCGAGCCAGTTGATTGGCTCATCATAGGTGCCTAGCATAATCGAGGGCGTAGGTGCTGCGTCGGCCGTATCTAGGTCTAGAAACAGACCCGTTCCCTCGAGCAGCATATCGAATCGAATGGGGGGCTCTTGGTACCGAACGGGATCCGTTTCTCCACTGGCGCAATTCAAGTTGGGACTACCGTCTGTTTCTTCAAGAATCACTGGCTGATCCCTTGATCTGGTGGACTGGCCATCTCCGATGTAGTTGCTGACCAATGGTCGGTCTTCGGGAACAGTCACTGGAGGTGACGGGGGAATGTGTCTGTCATCAGCTATCCCGTTGTTTGTGGTGTCGCCATTGGACTTATTGCTGCTGTCATCCTCGTTGTTAATTCGTGGTTGTTTCGAACCGGGTCTGTTCGAGTGGGCCTCCGACGCACGCCTCTTTCCGAGAGGCTCGTAGAAGCAGTCGTTCTTGCTCCGGCGGCATCTTTCACATGGTAGTTGCCCATCGCAGCGAATCTTTGACGCATTACAAGACTTGCATGCTTGCGAGACGCGGCGATTGTCTCGATCGCTATGATTCTGGCGATCACCGCCCAGATGGATCGTAGTGTGGTGACGAGAAAGCGAGTCTCTGCCGACATGAGGTCAGGGAATTGTCATTGATCTATCACTCTGAAGCAAGAAAACATGAAAGACTGAGAAAATCGCCTGATACATACACTCTCCCAAAGCTCTGTCCGCACTCAGAGCATGCAAACGGTCTCTCGTTGGCGTGAGTACGTAGATGACGCTGATAATGCTCGCGTCGATTGAAGGACGTATCGCAAATTTCACAATAAGTGTTGCTCTTTGCATTCCGGTTGGACATGACAGCTGTGGTTACGGCACGAAATGCAATCACTACGGCTCGGCCGTGGAGAATGAGAACGGGGAGGGGATCAAGGTTATTTACGGGCCCTCTAGAGGAAAGCCGCCTTCCCCGGACACCAACTGGACACCAACTGCCTCATGCCCCATGCTACTAGGGGCGGGTGTCCCCGGCTTCATCATGTTAGAGTTGTGGAGTGCAGATCAGATCAACACTGAGCCACTAAAATTACGCCGGCTGCAACGCCAGGTTGCATCATCTGCACGGCGGGAAGGACCTCAGTTCAGCAGGACATGGCCCAGGTCGGAGCGTTCGAACTCACATGGAACAGGCTCCAAGGCTTTATTGGATTCAGAGCTAGATACCTCATCGTCGACCGTTAGGTTTTCCGTCAACTTGATCCGTCTCGAAATCCCAGGGTGCAGTCCGTGCAAGTTATTTTATGAGTGGCTTGATGATCAAAGCAGCATCACGGTAAACATTAGGAGTCCGGGTGGGGTTTGCCGATGTCACTAGAGATATAACGACCTCGGCATGGATAATAGAGGCAGCATGTAACAAAGCCATTACAACCGCTAACGCTAACATGGCCGAATTCGAGGTTCTCGGAACACAGATCTAATTTCTTTCCGAGGGATTTCAGGCGTAGGATGCCGTAGATTAGTTCCGAGATGTGGGAGGCAAAACCGGCGTTCGGGCGCCATCAAAGGTCCGAAACTTCGGGTTTCATCGGCCACAATTCCCCAAATACGCTGGGAACACGGTCACGGCCAATTCATCTGGAAACAATGAGAGAGGTGGTACCTGCCGGCCGAAACCCGAAACTCTCCTGCATACTGGCCCGAACAAGAGTCAACCAATGGTCCCAGCCAATTGCCCTTCATTCCAGTGGTAACTTATTAGTACTACCGTGTCCAACCACTAGCTGTATAACATTATCTACAGTCTTCTACCCGAGAGCATCTTCATACCTCGAGACAACTAGTACCGCACGTAAGACTAGGCTGGCAAGTGGTATCTTTAACATCTGAGGCATTTGGGTCTCATACTAGTTCGCGTTCGGTTATTCTGATGCGCATCTCATCAATGATACAACAGTATTATCGCAAGTGCAATCGATCTGGTCAACTTTCTTCATGGAGTTTCGAGAAGTGCGACCGGCATCGCTTTTATCAGGGACAGACTCCATATTCTCCCCAAACCTTGCCAGCATCTGTACCCTTATGGCCCTTAATGATAGTGGCAGTTCGATTGCCGTCATTAGCTGGTGTCCCGGCACCCCGATTGCGCAGAGACTCAGGTTCGCCAGAAAAGCCGGTCGCGCAAAGACCCGTAACAGCACTGAAGACCAGAAAGCCTCCTGGCTTTATCCAGGCTACATACATCGGCATAAGCATGTTGACTGCGGCTTTAGTAACTCTGTACTTTGTCCCGCGGGGGCTATAAGAGCGAGGACTTGTCGCTGGCGTGGGTGACGGATGCCATCCTGGAGCTGACGAAGATAAGACGCGAGGGTCTATTTGCAGCTTGTCGCAACACACTTAAGCAAGCCTTAGTTGTGTCCAGGGTTTCTATGACGTTTGTTTCTAGGACATGACGGAAAGCAGCCGTGGTAATCAGACGGGTGTTCCATTAAAATAATTGCAGCGTTGTTGACCAATATTTCCAGTCGCTCAAACTCGAGCTGTGGCAGGCCAGCTTCTTAGAATAGTTAGGCAATCACAAAATAAAATACAACTGAACCTTCCTATAGGTTACGTCATAAGGAAAAAAAAGAGGAGAAGACGGTGATAAAGGAGTGCGGACGTTGTCGTCCGACAGATGTCGAATAATCCCGGCCGGCCCCACTTCTCCGGTCCTAGGGCCGGACAAATCCCACCTCCGGGCTCGTTAGCTGCGACGCCGATGGGTTTTCATCAGCCATATGTCATTTCATCGGTTCCGACCTTCCCTAAATGGAACTTCAACCCAAACCTGATGAGCCGCATCGTGCCATACTTATCTCGGCTGGGTTGTAAGTAGCCATCATTATTCAACAGCTATTAGTCCTGAATTCTTTTCTCTTTAATCACCGCCACATTGATTCCTTGTATATCTTTTCCGATGCTTCGTCGCAATCTCTTATCGATCTTTGGTCTCGGCCTGGTAACAAGCTCGGTAGCTCAAAATGCCTACTCAAAGTTAACATTGGATCCCACATATCGCACCGTCCCACCACCCAATGGCGACTTTCCTCAAGACCCGCATCACGTCCGGGTTGTTTCGATCATCCTCTTCGCTATATCATTCACTTTCGTGGGCATTCGTCGTAGAGAAAGCAAGCGCTGGGGCTCAACAGTCCCTGCAGCCTTGACAATCGGATCTGCTACGTTTGTCCTTGTCGAAGCAATCAACTGCTATTTGGCCAACGTCTACTGGACCACGTCCCACGATCCCAGAAAACTCATGTTCACCCTCCTTGGCCGTGATTTCGACGTATACGTCGGCATTATTTGGTGGTCTTACGGCGCGGTTCTCAGCTGCGGCATCTTCGGCGCGTTGCAGCGTAACATCCGAACCGGAACGTTATGGGCTCTTCTCGGCTTTGCGGGGCTGCTGGACATCATCCTCGAAGAATGCATGCTCATGTACGGTGGCATCTACACCTACTACGACCACCAGCCGCTGGTCTTCAACGTTTTCCCTTGCTGGTGGGCCTTTTGCAACGTCTCTCCATCACTTACAGGTACCGCCACCTGCTTGAAGGGTGGAGATGTTGCTTGATTCCTCCGATTTTACCGCTTTGCTATGCTGGTCCGCAAGTCCTCGCAGCTCTGCCTACCATTTACGCGATCCAGGCAGATTATTCACCAATGGTTACACAAATATGTGGCATCGTCACATGTGCCCTTGCGGTGATTCAAGCCGGTGTTACTATGGACATCGTCTTGGGGCGCGATCCAACGGACATCAACGAAGTTGGCCGGGATACTCAATCTCAGCTACCTCATCAAAAGATTTTCTGAGAGATAATACAGACAGCTGGAATTTGTGGCACTTGCGACCATTTACCTGCTTTTAGACGGAATGATAGAATAAGACAGAGAGAGGAGAGAGAGGGAGAATTCCAGCCATGTATGCAACCAACCCGTTCACAACCTGCCCATCCCCGAGTCTTGAATGTTGCCACTGCAGTTCAGGGCTGGAATTCTTGCTCTTGGGTTCTTAAAGCCTTGCCTGAATATTATCTTGCACTTGCGAAGGTCCGAAATTTCTCCATATAAGTAGCATTCAAAGTGATTGCTTGCTTGTCCCTATTGAACTTAATATACCAGAACAGCCCATGGAGCAAAAAGTCAGGCACGCCCATATCATCTAATGAAAGTATCTGTTTCTGATATATCAAACTCTCGCCAACATCCTGGCGCACATTGCCTTTACCAGGCTTAAACATAAGCACCAAGGGGAAAAGCCTAGAACTATCCAAGGACAGTCACGTTCTTCACGTCAGCTCCCATCCGCAGCACAACTTCTTCTCCCACCACCTCCGCCGCTGGACCGCCGTCGACAGTGACGTTTTCAAGGCTTTCTCCAGCCGGAACGCGCAACTTGACGCGGACCTCCGAAGGAACGCTCCCACCGCGTCGGCGCTCCGCGGACGCTGACCTTATCGCCCGTCGCGACCCAGGCGCGCGGCAGCACGCGGGCGAGGTAACAGACGTCGTCGTCGGGGTGCTCCAGGACGAGTGCGGCGCGCATGATCAGGGGCATGCCGAAGGCGGCGGGCCAGCAGAAGAGCCCGCCAGCGCCGGTGGTGTAGAAAACCTCGCTGGCGATCCAGTTGCCGCGGTTGTGGATATAGTAGTGGTGGGCACACAGGAAGAGGACGAACTCGTCGGTCCGGCCGGCCAAGAGGAGGTCCATAGCGTAGCCGGAGCCGATGAAGCCCAGGAAGTCGCGGCTTTCCGGCTTGTGTACCAAGACGTCGGCGGGGATGCTCATGGAGGTGGAGTGGCTGGCTTTCACGGGGTGCGTGATGGTGTTCACTAGCTCGATAAGCAAGACGGCTGCTCGAAGGAGCTCTGCGAGTGCGCGATAGGTCGGGTGGGTTATGACGGGCTTAAACCTGCTCCAGACAGGTATCAGGCCGTAAGAAGAATCGGAGGTGCCCAGTGACAGACTCTCATCGCAACGGACGATGAGGATATTTGCACATGCCAGGATCTCGTCGATATTGCCCGCGTCGGATACGACGCCATGCAAAAAGTTATCTAGAACGGCACAAGCTTGGTCGAAACGGGTCCAGAGGAGGCTGGCGTAGAGGAAATCGGTTAAGGTGTCTTAAAAGGTGTCAATCTCGGACCTCAAGTATGGTCTGCTCGGTCGTAGGCGCCGTATTTCGAATATGCACCGCGGTTCTCTACCGAAGGCGTGTGTGGTCAGGTCGACCCATCTGGAGTGAGGCAGCACAAGTTTAACGCCATCAGCGAGATAGTCTACCTAATATGCGCCAAAGCGCAATAGCGCGCCATAGAAATGGGCAGAAGAGGGCTTCGGTCGTGCGGACAAATGCTCGGGATAGTCGTATGCGAAGCTGTGGCTTTCTATTTGCGCGTGGGCCACGAAGTTGGCCCAGTATCGAACGTGAATGAAATTTGGCTCATTGAAGTCGACATCAGCAAAGGCGATGGATTCGGCCCAATCCTGGCCGTCGTGCTTGCAGCGGAAGACCTTGCGCGAGTCGGGCTGCCAAATGCCCAACAGCCATCATAAGTTCACGTTTTGTACTCCGGGTCTCCACTGACGTCTCCAAAGATGTCTTTCGCTTGAAAATCCATTGAGAAGTAGTTCTAATATCTTTCGTCCGATCGTACTGTCAAGATTTCATTAACCTGGACGTTTCTGAGGAAGGTATCCCAGCCCACGATGTTGAGGAACAGCAGGGAACTCCGAACAGCAGCCTCACCAGGCTCTCCACCCTTGAGCAGTGCGTCGGCGAAAGGTCTTGCTGTGCTTGATTTACTTCAGCCGAGTTCATGCCCACGAAGAGAGGTACGGTTGGGTATACCGAGTTTTGGTGGCCCCGAGTTGCATCGCCAATCGGCTCATCAACACGTTCCGACACCGGAATAGGCGCTTCCAGGGGGCAGGAAATGAATTGAGGGCTTGAAAGACTCGCACTTTGAGCAGCTTGGCACGAACAAATAACATCTATCGACATGCTGACGCCGGGGACACGACGCCCTTTGTTAATGCTTTTTCTGCTTCATGCTCTCATATTGTGACTTGATATGTGCGCGAATTTTACCCAACTTTATTCAATTCTATGTAAACAATACCCGTTGTGGAAGTACTCGAGTGATGTGTGAATAGATCCTCAGGCCTTCTGTTGCAGCCTAGCTTTCCGTCGACCAGGATGATTTGCAGACCAGCGACATGTTCTGCGGTATGACAGCGGGATAATGTCGGCTTACCGCTGCAGAAAGGATGGTTTTTTCTTCGCTGATTGGAAAGAACGGATTCCTTTACTATGCTGTTGCAAACGGAGGGAAATATTTGCCAGATTTATCACATAATGAAGGAGTGCGTTTCTTGTGTGCCGACCTTGAACACTATTGCTCTAGCCCAAAGTCACTTGGTCGAATCTGGCATTCTGTACGTGGGAGGTCGAAAGTAATCGTTGATCTTGCCAAGACTTTAGTGCGTGCAACGGGAGACATGCAGGGGTTTTGATTTATAAGTGATGTGGATAGCTGGGATATTTCGTAATGTGGAGCGACATGGTAGGTTTCCTGTTCGCTGGAGGTATTGCGATGAGGTATCGCGATTGGGAGATGTAAATCTCGGTTTCGGTCTTGATACTGGCATCGAACAGATATAAAAGTCCCGCCAATTTGCTGTTTTCACTATACACAAACACATTCTTCTCGACTCATCAAGAATTTACATCAAAATACATTCATCTATCGACAATCATGAAGGTGTTTCTGCTCAGTTGTCTCTATGCCGTTGCGGCATCTATATCACATAGCCTTCCTCCGAAGCCTCGCTTTGATGTTGGAGGCATGATTACCATGATCGAGGACTTCTTCCCAGCTAACCAGATGCTTTCATTCAACACAACTGGTATGGACCAAGCGTGGGCTCAGATTGCGGGTAACTTCAGTCTCTCTGTGGAAGAAAACAGCCTTCAAGGAAAACGCTGCGCCGACATCATGGTAGTATTCGCCCGCGGTACGTACGAAATCGGCAACGTCGGCGTTCTCGTGGGGGCGCCTTTCCTGCAGGTGCTCCGAGAGCTATCTATCTCAGGCCTCACTATCGAGATGCAGGGCGTCGAATACGCCGCGAACATGACGGGCTATCAACTTGGAGGGGACCCAGAAGGGTCTCAAAAAATGTATGTGAGGGTCTAACCGCGATAGACTGATTAGCCGCTGACAGGGTACATGGCAGGGCGGACACAATCTTGGAGGTCCAAAACCAATGTCCTAGAGCGAAGGTTGTCGTATCTGGGTATTCACAAGGAGCCCAGCTCGTACACAACGCTCTGAAGGAACTGAAGGGTACGAATCTCGAGGAAATTGATGCTGTGGTTACTTTTGGCGATCCCCTTTATCCTCAGATTCCTGAAGGTGTTCCCGGCTGGAAAATGCTTTCTGTATGCAATGCAGGAGACGGGGTATGCAGACCTGGTCGAACCATCTCTTTGTCCCACATTAGTTATGTTGAGCGGCTCTATGAAGCAGCCACTTTCGTCGTGTAGAAGCATAGATAGTCAGGGATAGTTGTCGACAATTCGATGGTCCGCTGTCTACGCTTTAGTTATCGAACGATAAATCCAGGCAAAATATGAAGCAACACTTCCAAGAAGACAGAGCTTGCTAGTTGACAACGCGCCACGGGTTGTAGTAATGTGGTACGTGGTTCAATACTCATCGACTTGTTGACCTCGTAATTCGTATAGCCACTGTAGACAGGGCCTTGGCTGTCAGTCGGTTCTGCCAAGAAGATTTGGACAACCCGTGAACAGGGGTGTGTGGATCACGACCTCCATAAGTTAGTACGGTAGTTGACAAATGAAAAGCATGGTACCCAAAGGACTGCACTTTCCACCGCGCGCGTGTTAATAAGCAGCTCTTCTCTTCAGACCATCCGGAATCAGTCTCCGTGCAATGTTGCTGTGCTATGGCAGCGATTGACTCGGACGAGGAAGGAAGTAGTAATCTTCACTTTAGCTCATGAGGTGCCCTGTCTTTCTTTACCCTATGTACAATTAGCACATTGGCGTGAATGGCACCTCAACTTGCAATCAGAGCCTTTTGCTTTTTTTCCTATTTTGCGATGTCATCCTCGCGGCAGTGGCTTCCTTAATGCGTGCCTACCCGCCAGATGTCTTGGTGACGAATTACCCGCCGCCCCCTCACTTCCTTCCTTCCGAAAATGAACTCAGGCACACTGAAAGTCTTCACCTTCTTTTGTTTTTTCCCCTAGCGGACGTGTCAACGAAACCTCTCGACCTCTACGCGCGTCCTGATTACCACCGCGTGGCGTCGGATCGTGATCAGCATCCGCGAAAATGCCTGATCGAGATGTAAGTGGACCATAAAAGGCTTCCATTCTCCAAGGCTAATTGAGCCGCCAGAACCTAATCTACAAGGCTTTGACGTGTGCCACGTCTCTCAATGCCCGCGAGAAAGACATCGCAATTGAGGCCTGGCTCCTCGCCGAAAAGTCTCACAACGCCTTGACGTCGGCATGGACTGCCTCGAAAGAAAAGGTTCGGCTGGCAGAGAACGACGACGAATCCAAGGAATACTGGGCCAAGTTTGAGGGCGTGCGGGCACAGTACGCTTTGATCGATAAGATCGCCCAGCAGAAGGAGCAGCTGGCACGAAAATGGAGGCCGTCGAAGGTGATTTACATTGACGATGACGAGGAGGACTCTGCTCGGGGATATAACGACGCGACAGAATCGCCTCCCGAGGCTGTCGAGATTCGCAACATACATACGCAGAAGTCCGTGCAGACCAGCGACGACATGAGTGCCGGCTGCAAGACTTCCACTTCAGCCATACCGCAGTTGAGTCTCGACGAACTCCTGCGGTCGACCGTCTCCATTCGTGGACATCGAAAGAAGCAAGGGACGAAGCGGCGAGCGGAAGGAATTGAAGACGACCCCTTGTCCGTTAAAAAGACAAGCTCAAAGCAAGTCTGTTCAGCGACCACGAACAAACGAGCAACGGCACAACCATCCTAGGAGCCCGAGAAGCCAGCAAGTCCGAAAAAGGTGTTCATGAGGATTCCGGATCAAAAGAAGCGCCAAAAGTCGTTGGACTAGCTCTCCAAAGAACCTGCAAAGTTACTTGGTTGCAGGTCGTCATCGCGAGCACCACGCTGAAACACATTCCCATCACTTCTCGGCCAGGAACAAACGGAGATGTACTCGATAGTATCGCCATGGCTTCGACATGGAGTGGCATTATCCCTAGCTGTACGTCAAGCGATGACGAATATTATGACAAAGATACCCGCCGACGCGAAGATGGGATTGCCTGGATAGTATTCGGTAACGTCGCCTCGGCGACAACGGGCAACTCGGAACGAGTACGCCAGCCGGATCGTATACCGAGGACAAGACTCGCCTGACAGGTGTCAAAAAGGAAGGATTAGAGATGGCATTTATTGAATGGGTTTGTGGGCGGCGGGTTCGCAGCTGCGCATGGGCGGTTATCCCAGGTCAGAATACATGCGAACGGCTTCTGCATGTAGTAATGCATTCGTGTCCAGCAATAGCATATGCGATATGGATTTCAGAAACGATTCAGCGTGCAGTTTCCGTACATGGAAAGGACAGCGAAGTTTCGTTTCCAGGTTCCCTGCAGTAGGAAAGATGGGGTTGACGACGGACGTAGGGCGGAGAGTGGCTGGGGGTTCCCGAGTTGCATGACTCCATCGTGTCCGTGTGCGATATTCAAACGGCAGATTGTGGCTGGGCAAGCACATTTAAAGCAAGCAAAAATCAGAGAGAGGGTTATGTCAGCACCTTGCGACATGGCAAAGAACAAATGGAAGGAGAATTCCCATGAAGCGTCGGGCCGAGGGCGAGGAATCCGGATGTCTCCAGCAGCAGGTCCCGGTCACCAAGGAGAGGGACGCCAATGTCTCAATCATCCGCCAGCCGTCACGGCCATCGGGCCAGAATAGACGGAAACAAGAACAGAAGACAGGAGAAAAGAATGGCGACGCTGTCGTCGGACTGACAGCGTCGCAATGAGGTTCGTCTGGTCTGAGACTCGTCCGACCCCCGGAGCATTGGCCCCTGGGTGTTAGGGCCCCCTGCGAAAACCCCACGATGGACGGGAAGTGCTTGGCGTCCTTCAGGATGGCCAAGTGCGCGCAGTTCCAGGTGTGCTGACCGAGGCAGCTACAGCGCCCCATTGGAAGATGCCCGGTGAGATGCCCCGCTGGAGGGGAGCTCTAACTGCTGTTGTGGGTGCTGAGGCCCCCTGGAAACCGGGGCTACTGCGGGCGGAGCGCAGTACCGAAGCAGCTGCAGGGGCATCACGGGTTGATCTGCGCCAGGGCCAATTGGACGAAAAGGCCTTCTTCCATCACTCGCACACATCATTCGCTCGCGGGACCGCATTCGGGAAGCAACAAGACGGATGCTTTGTTGCATCTGCATCCCCAAACCAGCCCCCCTCGCCTCCCCCCGAAAAGCCAAGACTCTTCTGCAAGCCAGCCAGCCAGCCAGACAGACATGCATCATCTCCAGGACATCTCCGTCGCTGGGCCGTCTCTCAAAAGGGCCGCCCTCCTCACCGTGTCCGGCCCAACGATCTGGATGTTCTTCTTTCTTTTTCCGCTCCCTGCTTGCTGTTGTGCATTTCGACATTTCACTCCGCCGATCGTGGGTTGAAAGGGCGGCGGCGATCATCACATCTCATCTCCTCCCATCTCATCCTCCCTCCGTCCCGACTATCTACTATCTGTCTCCTGCATACGACGGACGACCTACCGTCTGTTAATGTCATCTTGAGTCCGTCCGAAATAGAATCATACCCTGTCCCCGGCCACGTCGTCTAGTCCGGCCTGCCTGCCCATGAATGATCGCCGATTCGATTCAGCTGAAAACAGCCCTCCAACCTGCTTCACACCAACTCCGGACGCCCTGCCTCTAATATCAAGAATACCACCCGACAACACACCCGTCTGCGACTGGGCCTGCCGCGTTTCTTCTCCTTCCCTTTCTCGTTTTAGGCTCGCTCCAAGGTTTTCGGCTGCCATCAGTGCCATCCTACCTTAATATTACGCTTGCCTCATATTTTACCTTATACTTCCCGCCTGAGACATACGCCGCATCGGGGAAACAGCCCAAAGGTCTTATTATTACATCCATTTTGTTGTTTTTTCGTCTCTTCCCTTCCGGCTGGCGTGTGTCTTGAACTCATTTCGCTCTGCACCAGAGTCGTCGTCACTGGCATGCCAGAGAGTTTACCTTTGAATAATCTGTCCCGGGCGAAGTTTGAAAAAACGACACGCAGAACCAAGAATAACGAGAACGAACAACTCAACATCTCGCGACAAAGTTGATCAGTATACACACAATACAGCGATGATCAAGACCGTTCGGCCACCGCCATCTTCACCCCTCCCCGCTACCGACCGATAATTCAGTCTCTTTTTTCATCTGTTTTTTTTTCATCGCCGGGCTTTCTCATTCTCAACATCAATCAGAAGGGCAGACAAAACGCACACACAGACACGATGGAACGTCCCCACCGTCCACCACCGCTCACGATCCCCCCTCCACCCCGACACCGGGCCCGAGTCCGCCGCTCACGACGCCCGAACCACCGACAAGCCCGCCAGTTCAAGCGCTGGCTCCTCCGTGCGCAAATCGCCAATGACGTGGCGCACGTCGCCGCCGCGAGCATCTTGCTATGGATCATGTCGTGGTTCTTGTACAACGTGCCATTCCCCTTGACATATCGCACAGGGTAACTACCGCCTCACTCTCATCCTGACCAAAGATACTAACACTCCTCCAGGCCCGCCGCAGTCGCCCTCATCATCATGCTCTCCACAGACATCCTCCTCGACGCCCGCTCAATAGTCCACGCCCACGACCCCTGGCCCGGCTGGGCCCTCCTCCTGCGCCTCGCCCTCGGCCTCGGCCTCATCGCCGTCTTCGCCGTCTACATCGCCCTCGGCGGCGACGTCTTCGCCCCCGACTTCGAGTACTGGGGCATGTCCGACGCCTACGGCCGCGTCCTCGCCTACATGTTCCTCTGGGGCCTCGGCCTGTGGAACCTGCTCTTCGTCGTCCTGTGCCGCCACTGGCTCGCCAAGGAGGTGAAACGCTACTCGGGCGACGCGCGGGAGCTCTTCGCCGGCGGGCGCGCGCCCGGTGAGAGCGCGCTGCGGCTGGGCAGCAGCGCCGGCGAGGAGATGGGCGCCGCGCCACCGTCGCGGCCGCGGGAGGTGGACCTCGAGGCGGCGCGGTTCGTAAGGGAGGAGTCACGGAGGGAGGGGGTGGTGAACGTGCCGCTGCCTGTGCGCATGGGCACGCGGAGGGTGAAAGACAGCGTGGGCGGGTTGAGCGTCTTTGCGGATTCAATCGCGAGCGGGAGCACGAGTCCGCCGCCCGTGGCCGTGACGAGACCTACATGACCCCTGTCCTGTCCGCTCCAGCCAAAGATGGAGAAAAAGTAATCATTTAGACGTACACAGACATCACATAAGCCATAACTACATAATGATAATGCAAATATATCCTGACAGCGGCATTGAACAAGTGGAGATGCTGTCTGTCGTTCACTGCAGTCATTCAATGCATTCGTTTGTTCATGGGATGACAGACAACGTCCGCCCGTCTGATTTTGGGGTTACATACGCCGATGGTCCCATCGGACTTGCCTTTCGTCCCAAGTTTTTTAATTGTTCGGATTCGCGCGATCAGGGAATCGAGATTAGGGGAGAAGCTTGCTCCCGTGGAAACGTCTGATGTTGCAACTGCTGCGGTGATGCAATGCCGTGAGTCGTGGCGGGGGGTATATCAGTGCTGGACTAAGACGACTGCGAGCGACGACGAAGAGCGACGGCGGCGGCGGACGACGACGACAAGGGCATTGATACAGGATTACAGCAGCCACAGCACAAGGTAGAAGGTGTGTTCGATTATTCAGCCGCTTTTTGGGTATCGATTCTGTGCTACTCTTATACCTAACTGTTCACATCTAACACTAGAACCAGGACGCCAGCTTTCGGGCTTCCGGATGGTTGGTGTAAAGCTCAGCATCGGCAGCCGCTGAGAGACTCGTCCTTGTAGAGCGACCGCGGCGTTGCGGCTGCGCGGGAGGTACTACCACAGCGGCGGTCGTTGTAGCTTCTGTCGTTTTTGCTGCTGTCGTCTTCGTCGTCGCCGTCTTATTCGGGCCCTTATTCGCCTTGCCTCCCTTATTGGTACTCTTGGCTCTAGGCTTGGCCGTCTTCGTGGCCGCTCCGCCCCCCGTGTACCTTGGAATCTTGCTCTTTCCCTTGCTGCTTCCCTCACCGTTGTCGATGTCAAGCTCAACGACAGGTACAACCAAGACAGCCTTCCCCTTCCCCTTCGCCTTGCTGCTGCCCTCGCCATTGTCGAGTTCTATCGGCTCAGTCGCCGATCCCGCTGGGGCTGATTCCCCCTTCAACTTCGCCTTGTTGCTGCTGGTGCTGGTACCCAGCTTCTGGGCTGGCTTCTGGGCTGGCTTCTGAGCGGCAATCCTGGCAACCGCCTTTCCCTTTCCCTTGGTCTTACTGCTGGCACTGCCCTCATCGCCGTCGTCGACATCCATCTGGTGCGACTGGGCATTCTAAACCCTGACCGGCTGTGCCACTTGCTTTCCATTACCATCAACAAAGAAATGGCTGAATGCCTCCTCGTCGTTATCGTCCTCCAGGTAATGTGAGTCTTCCTTCTCCGGGGGCAGGGTGGCATAGAGTCCCTTTCCTGCTTTGGGCCAATTAGGGTGAAGATAATCGTCCTCGTTGTCCTCTGGTACAGCATCGGCCTCAGGGGTGGTCGTCAACTGCAAAATCGGGCGCACACCACCCGGCTTGGAGCGTTGCTTGGAACGCTTGGGTGGCAACTGGTTTCCAGTACCGTTTGCGAGGACGTTCGTACGAGAACTTTCGGGTTGCTTCTGACATGTTAGCATTCTGAGCCTCCGAGACAGGAAGGAAAACATACCGCCCTCGGCTGAGCCCAGTCTGGTGAGCGAAAGATCGGAAGATCTGGCTGCTTTTTGGACACCGAAACGAGAATGTCCACCAACAGGCCAGGCTTGATTTGCTCACTGAAAGAGAGTAGATTAAGCAAGTCGGTCCTACGGAGTTCCTCGAAATACTCTCTCCTCTGTTTTTGGGGTCAGCGCTCGCTCTTGTCGTTCCATCCGGAGCACATACCGCATCAGTGCTGGCATCACCAGCCCCGAATCCCACCAGCTCAGGCTTGATGAAATCGGGCAGACCCTCGAGATTCCTCGTCCTCATCCTCTCAACTTCGGCCCGCTGCTTCTTCAGATCGGATTGCTGCTGCTTCGCCTCGCGGTACTTAACCAGTTTGGCTTGGTAGTTAGCCTGCGCCTTGTCTTCGACGACGCAAGTGCTGCACTTGAAAGAGGCAGGGTTGCTAGCTGTTTCCTCGGGGACCTGGGGATCGTGACAGAGCTGGTGCCAGGCCTCGCCGCAACCACAAGTGATGATAAGGTTGGCGGCAGTATCCGAGCTGCGCTGGCACTTCACACACATGGAAGAATCCTTGACGCGTTTCCTTTTGGAAGGCGGTTTCGGGGGCTGGATGGCAACGGGCTGAGGTTCGTCTCGGGGTGTGGGGCGCGTTGGTGGCCTGCTGTCATGCTCGTCTGATCCTCGCTTTCTCTTGCCCACACTAGGTGATGGCAGTCGATTGGCATGCGTGGCGGCTCCTGCGATAGGTCTGGGTGACGCTGTCGGCATTGGCAAAGTTGTAGATGTGCTGAGCGTCTCGACGAGTCTGCGCTTAACATCCTCGTAAGTTGCCTTTGCTGGGGCGGAGAGTTGGGCGGTGGTAAAGCCAAGGGACGGGGAGGAGTTGCTGCCATTCTCATTCTTTATCCGGCTCAGAATTTGCTTGGTTGATGCGGTAAATTGCGGGGTATATCTCGAAGGCGTCGGCGATTTGCCGTCGTTCTTCGAGATTGTAGGGAACGGTCGGCTTGGGCCGGCTGTGGCAGGCGTAGACATGACGCTACTGCCAGTCTGGATAGTTGACGTGGCGTTCGAGGTCTGCGCGACTTGGGCACGCATCGCACTCAACTCGTCAGCTTTTTCCTGCTTAATAGCCCACAGGCGGGAGGTGTCGTCGGGCATCGTATTGTCCATGGCGTATATAGATGCAGGTAGTTGTATTGAGGGCGGGAGGTGGTTGAGTCGGATGGTCTGGAGAAGGTGGAAAGCTGCGTCGCGTGACTTTCACGTGACCTGGACCGTGCTCACCGAGCTGAGGCAGGCACGTACTGTCTCGGTCATCCTCGGTGAGATCAGATTCTCACGATATGCGTTGAAAACGAAGTGAAACCATTTGATGAGACCGCCTAATTATTTTGTGTCTGCGCGGGTATACTCTCTACTTACTTAATTACTATTGCAGACGATAGTAGAAGTAATTATAATAATAATAGCGACAACGACAGCAGCGACGGCCGCGGACGACGACGACGATGACTATTGTGGTAGAACATACCACAGGAAAACTAGTCGCTCCAGCAAAAAAATAGGCAGTCGGTTTTTTATTGACTTCTCGATTTCTGAAATCTACCCTGACTAAGAAGTCCTCGTTCGCTGCAGCTCTCGATTGATCAGAAGTGGTAGTCTACCTAGAATATGCGGTCATCGGCGTGAAATGGATGAATTACGACATAATTTTGGTTGTAGCTTGCATCAGTATATCGATTTTACGGGTTACAAACTGCGATACTAGCGGTGTAAGATCCACAGCCTGATTTACGTGGTGAGGCTAGCGACCGTGCTAAGAGGTTCACCGCGGCCTTCGTCAACCTCGCGGGTGTGTCTGGCTCAGATTCTTTCGTGTGGCGGAGTCGAGGCCGGCATGAGCTCTTTACTGGATGGGCTATGAATTCCATCAGCGTCAGAAAAATGTTTGCCCGCGGGAAGGGTTCTATGCCGAAGCCTCAGCAATCACACCAACATACGGATCTGATAAGCACGTACTGTTTCGGTCAACCTCGGTGAAGTAACAACCTCTCAGGGTAGGTTAAGAATGCAGTGAAGTTACCCAGCCTCTCCCGCGAGGATGGCGGTGCAAATTCACGACGCATCACAGCTGCGCCTCTGTGGCAGGGTACATCGACGATCCTGGAATGCAGCCTACGTCCATGAGACGCAAGCAAGTCCGCTTGCTCAGCCAGATCCTCTCGGGAATGCGTAAGTCTGCAGTGCAATCCTAGAGTAACATCACGAACCTTCCAACATATGTATTGCATAAGCATGTCGGATCTGCACAACACTCAAGTCGCAGTTCTAGAAGCATAGCATTTGCAAACAAGAATTTATGCCTGCGCCACCTTTCTAATGACACCACCGACCTTCCATCTACCGATTATATAGAGACTGCAGTTGGGAAGATTCAAGAAGTGACACGGGAAGAAAGCTGCGTCGCGTGACTTGCCCTGATGTGTACTCACCGAGAAGGTGAGTTGATTCGGTCAAGTTCGGCAAATTCAGAGTCTATCGTGGTGGGCTCAAAACGCGGTGCAGAAAATAGTACATGAAATGGACCCTCTCGGGATGGGTTTAAAACGCAGTGAAGTGAACCTCGTAGGGCTGATCGCAACCATATAGATCCTCTCGGGATGGGTTAAAAACGCAGTGAAGTTTGTTACCTCTTAGGGCTGCATCGACGACCAGACAGATTCTCTCAGCATGCATTAAGATGGCAGCGAAGTGGACCTCGTAGGGCTGCATCAACGATCGGATAGATTCACTCGGCATGCGTTACGATTGCAAGGAAGTTTGGTGAGGGTTGCATAGATTGTACAGTTGAACCACGACTGACCCTCATGCAGCAAGAAACGCCGACGTCTACCCAACAACACCACCCCCCTTCAACTCCCCAATCCTCTCCTCCGACAACCCCAAATGCTCCCCCAGCACCTCAGCCGTATGCTGCCCCAGCGTCGGCGGCGCCGTCCGCACCCCCGGCTCGCTCTCCGAGTACTTCACCGGCGTGTTCACCATCCTCACCGGCCCGCACGCCCCGTGCTCCATCTCGACCACCATGTTCCGCGCCTTGGTATGCGCATGCTCCAGCGTGCCCTGCACGTCGTTGACCGCCGCGTACGGCATTCCCTTGCCCTCGAACACCGCGAGCCACTCCGCCGTCGTCTTGGTCACCGTCACGGCCTCGATCTTGCCCTCGAGCTCGACACGGTTGGCCACGCGCTGCGCGTTGGTCTTGTATTTCGCGTCGTCCGCCCACTCGGGCCGCCCGAGGCCCTGGCAGAGGATGCCGTAGAGCCGGTCATTGCCGCCGCCGAAGAGGATGTCGCCGTCCTTGGTCTTGAAGGACTTGTACGGCACGATCGATGCTGGCCGACAGTGTTAGCTAACCCACGCAGAGATCGGGGTTTGGGCCCAAACTTCACTCACGATGCGCAGTCCCCCACCGTCCCGAGTCCTTCTCCCCACTAACCAAACAACTACTCGCAATATTCGCCAACGTCGCCGTCTGGCAATCACTCAGCGCCACATCAATATGCTGTCCCCGTCCCGTCCTCCCCCTCGCCAGCAGCGCCGCCATGATGCTATTGCTCGTGTACAGCCCCGTCGTCAGGTCCGTCACCGCGACACCCACCTTGACCGGCTCCCCGCCGCGGCTGCCGGTGATGTGCATCAGCCCGAACTCCGCCTCCACCATGACGTCGTAGCCCGCGCGGTCCGAGTACGGCCCCGTCTGGCCGTACCCCGTGATGGAGGCATAAATAAGCCCAGGGTTGATGGCGCGCAGCGTGGCGTAGTCGAGCTGGTACTTGGCGAGCGTGCCGGGGAGGTAGTTCTCGACGAGGATGTCGCACTTGGCGACGAGCTGGTGCAGGATGGCGATGCCGTCTGGGTGTTGGAAGTTGAGGCCTAGCGACTTTTTGTTGCGGTTGACCTAAACAGCAATCAACATCTCGGTTCAAAAGAATGAAGGCTGGGTGAGGAATTACGGCGAGAAAGTAGGCAGATTCGCCGGGGCCTTGCTTGCCAGAGTCCGCCTTGTAAGTTGCGTACGGAGGGCCCCAGGCGCGCGTGTCATCGCCCCTCGTAGGATGCTCGATCTTGATGACTTCGGCACTGGTGATGTCAGTGAGATGAGCGGGCACCCTTGTCCAGAGGATGAGCCTCACCCGAGATCGCCCAGTATCTGAGTGCAGTATGGCTGTTCTCATGTCAGCATACTTCCGCGTGTTCTCAAGAGAAATAGATGACTTACTCCGGCCAAGACTCTTGTCATGTCAAGCACGCGATAGCCGTCCAGAGGCAGCTTGCTGCTCGACACTGAAGAGTACTGACGCCATATCCGAGGGAAGCGTGCCGCCCTCAAGGGTAGTCGCGCAGCCCTGGAAACTATACGGAACGGGACTCCAATTGAAAGGCTGCTCATCTTGATCGTTGACTGAATCCGTCAGCCTATGCGGGGAAGTCAATTGAGGGTTGAGTACGGGGAAGCTGGTTTCCATCAGAGCTCCGACCCCGGTCTGGCTCCGGTCCGTTGGCGGGGGTTCCGTTGCATCACCTCGGCATTGTTCTGGCAGTGGTGTGTATTATGTCATCGAGCACGGACCAAGACTGTGACTTGTGCTGCATCGTATTGACCTTGATTCTAAACTGCAACGAAGAAATGTATGTCTGATTATGCTGTGTCCCATCCCAAAACACCAAACCGGAACGCCATGACCTGATAAAAACTAGTTGGAGGGAAGGGTGTCGAAAGCCTTCTTATCATAGCCCCATTCCTTCTCAACGAGTTTACCTTTAGCATTGTAAAGAAACCTGTAGGCAGTCTTGATGGTTCCGTCGCTGACGCCGGCCACGCCAGCGATGGCCTTTGAAGTCTTGGGCTCCGCCATCAGGTGAGCCGCCATGTAGATACACGCGGCCGCGACAGACAGCGGGGAACGCCCAGCAAGCTCAGAAACGCTTGAAGTCTTACGTGCAAGCGCCCGAGAGACGTTCTCAATCTTTTGGGCGTTGCGGAAGTTGAGGTTGGAGCAGAAACGCGTGCAGAGGTCCTCGGCGCTGGTGGAGGCACTAGCCTTGTAACCATCCAAGTTCGACAGGGAGCCAGCACCGCGGGGGTTCTCCTCCTTGATCTTCTGGAGGAACGACTCGAGCTGCTTGAACACCCTTCCAATCTCCTTCTTGGATACGTGTGTGACCTGGAAGATCTCACGGAAGGTACGACCGACTCCGGTTTGACGGCAAGCGATGAAGATGCAGCCTGCGATGACAGCTTCTTGTGGCTTGCCTTTCATGAAGTTGTGGTCGTAGGTGAGCTTGAAGATGTGCTTGGCGGCGTCAGAGACGTTCTTGCCCAGGTTGATACTGTCGCAGAAGGCGCCAATTTCCTTGTATGCCTGCATGAGAGACTTGCTAGCCTTGTCGTTCTGGGACTTGTTCTGCAGACGAGCGAGCTGCTTGGAATCTCTGCCGTCACCAAAGGCGATGGTGGTCTCGAGCTGGGAGCCGTTGAGCAGAGGGTTGACTGCATCACCGACACGGGACGGATCGTCGTTGCCCTGGTCGTCATTGGCGAAGGTACGCCACTCGGATCGGGTGTCGATGATGCGCTCGCCGACAACAAGTCCGCAGGAGCCGCAGACCATGTCTCCGGAAGAGAACTCCTCGACTAGGTTGGGCGGGTACTCCTTGCAGTCGGGACACATCACAACCATATTGAGATCGTCCCGAAACCCTTCGGCATTTTCGTTGTCGCTGGGAAGCATCTTGGGCTTGTACTTCTTGGGTGTATAGATGTTGTTGTTTTCGTCAAAAACCTTGCGGCGACGCCTGAGCTCCTTTCTTCTACGCCGGAGTTCTTGCCGCTTGTTGACGACCGCCTTGTGGTTGCCTGACGGTTCTTTGACGGTGTGTGCCTGAGTCCAGAGGAGGTCGTTGGTGAGTTGGACAAAGAGCGGCGAATGCAGCTTGGCGGTGTTTAAAGCAGTCGCGGTGCTGTTTGAGACGGTCGCGATTGCTGGTCAGAGCGATCGCGTGTGCCGTTCGGGATGGTCGCGGTTGTCGTTTCGGACGATCGCGGTCGGTATTCGGGGGGCGGTTGCTGTTTACGACGACCGCAGGTGCTGTCCAGGAGTCGAGATGCACTTCTCGAGTCCTTCTTGACAATGACGACGTTGTGTCAGGGAATCCTCAGACGGCTGATCGCTCTTTCTTTGTTGAACGGCGGTAGACTCGTTCAGCGGGGAAGCTGCGAATGCGCTGGAGATGCCCTACAAAACATTTCAGGTGAGCCATGGTTCCTGACTTTCGGCAGGAAAGTTTTCCTCTCTCACCAATTAAGACGACGGTGGTAAAGTCGCAGGAGAGGATAAGGGCTCGAGGAGAGTCGAGGAGAGAAGGAAAGTAGAAATGCAAAGGTGTCCTCCTTTCTTGCCAGCCGACCGATTTCTACCAGTGAAGGCGTCCGAGAGTGGCGAAACAAAGAACCACCCGAGTCCCAGTTCCCAGTCCAGATCACGGAGCAGTCGGCTCGAAGGGGTCGTATGCGACGGTTCGCAAAATGATTGCTTTCAGAAGACGCAGGGCCGAAACGGGCGATGAGGCTTCTGAGATGCGGTTTTGCGGTGCTGCAGACGATCTTCGTGAAGGCGAGAGAGCGAGTGACGTTGGTGGGTTGTAGGGGGGGAAAACCTGAGCCTCTGTTTTGGGTTGAGGATGCCACACTTTAGCCTTCCATCTACTGGAGCCTAGCGAACACAGGTGAGGCGGTAGGATGAGTCAGCTGAGGCCTCATTTTAAGTTCAGGCTTTTCAGTGGCAGGCACTACCCGTGGACCATCACGTGGGGCTCCTTCATCTTCAGGTTTGTCAGCTTATGGAACACGTCTGGACCTGCAATTTTCGGTCCACCGAAGCTTCCAGGTTACTGGGTAGGCGAAAAGATTTCCCATGATACCTCGACATCTTGAATACCTTGCAGTCATTCTCTAGTCTCCAGAGATTTATAAACAAAAGAAATGAACGTTCTGAATATGTTCAGCGTTGGGTATCAATACAAAAGAAAAGAAGGTAAAGAAAGATACATGAATCTCATGATGAGAGACAGACAGACACGCCATGTCCGGCGCACTCCATCAAAAATCACCATACTCCCCGCCAGTTTAATCCCACCAAATCAAATACAAATGCGCCTTGAATGCATCGTCTCCTGACAGGCCATCGTCATCCACCTCACTGCAAATGCACCGGCGCATCAGACGGCCTCGGCAGCGGTGGCAACGCCCTCGACACGTCACTGCCACTGCCGGTGGGCATGTAAACCACCACCGGCGTAGCAGGTGGGGGCACCGGTTTCCTGATCAGCGTCCGCGTCGGCGACGGCGTCCTCGATCGCGGGGGCAACGGGATCTCCACCTCCACGCCCGGATGTGGCTCGGCGTACGCTCTCTGCCGCCTGCTGCCGTCCGACGAGGACACGCACGAGGACGAGGACTCCGAGTCGGACCGCGCCCGCCGCGCCTCGCTGGGCGCCCACTCGCTCCCCATCATCGCCTGCTCGTGCTGGTTGTGGTATTGCTGCTGTTGGCGCTGCTGCTGGAGGTTATCGCGGTGCTCGCACGGCGGCTCCGGCATCCTCGCCAGCGCCGCGTGCCGCCGCAGCGTGCCCAGGTCGAACGCCTCCTCGTCCTCCTCGCTGGAGGAGCCCCGGCTGGTGGACCGCGAGGGCGTCTTGCTGGCGAGCGACTTGCGGATCATGATGCTGCGCTGCAGCTCCTCCTCCTCGAGGCGCTCGAGGGCGCTCAGCTTGCGCCGCCGCGTGAACTCCTTGCGGGTGAGGTACGGATCCCGCTTGCACGCCTCGCGGAACTGGCGGTTCTTTTTGCGGTCAAAGATGTAGAAGAGGGCGGCCGACATGATTGCGGAGCCGCAGAGGATGATGACGACGATGAGGACGGTGGTGGTGTTGGTTGTTGTCGTGTCTTCGGCGGTGGTGCTGCTCCCCGGTGTGCTGGTGCTGGGGCCGAGACCGTTGCTGCTTGGTATGCTGTGGTCTCCCGGGGATGTGTCTTGTGATGATGCTGCTGTCGCTTGTACTTGTCTGACTCTGACTGCGTTGGCGATGGCAGATGCCATTCTCCCTGTCCGTACTTATACTGACGTGTGGAGAGAGAGACGGGGAGGGAGGCGTTTATTTGTTGACAGCGGGCTAGAACCACAGACACTGAGCTTGCTGGTCGGTTTGTCTGTGTCTGTCTACCCGCCGGCCTTGTCCTCGGAGGGGAAGCGCAAGCTTGTCGATGGTGCCGTTATAGTGTGCGCCGGCGCCGGTCTCCGGTGGTGCCAGCTGCTCGGATATGGTGGGGGTGGAAGAGGCAGAGGGGGGTGGCGGGTGTGTGTAAGTGACTCGATGTGAAGAAGAAGTGCAGGTCACTGATACTCCGGACAACTGCACAAAAGCAAGCACAGCAACATCAGCAGCATGCCCCTTCACAATGACTCCCGCTCGAGCTTTCAATGTCGAAATGCAGTTCTGCGCTGACCTAGAAAAGAGTCCGTGTCGAGGGGCAGAAGAGGTGCGGGATGGGAGATCCTTAAGACTGACTCCCTTCCCACCATCTCAAGAGCTACCTACCTTACCTACCTTAAGTGCAATCAGCACAGCTTCAAATGCAGCAGTGTGAACCCTGGCATGGGTTCACTGCGGTGCAAGAGCACGAGCAGAGCACTGCCAGGCGGATCGTTGGCCGTTTCCTCGAGGACCCATGAACAGGGAGTGTGCATAACGAGGCATGGTTGCAAGGGTACAAGTATCGGTATTGGGGGGGAAAGAGAAACAAAAAAGAGGGCACGTTTGGGAATAGCAACAGCGACAAACCAGCTAGAGCAGGCAGATGCCCAGCAGCGGCCCAGAGAGGCAAGGCACACTGTCTCGTGGACGCATCGCTGCAGGACGCCATCAGAGCGGCCATCATTGGCTGCGCCATTCTTCCCGGCCCCCATGTCCCGTTACCCAAACCCGCTCTGCCGCCCGAACCAACAGCAGCCCAGCTGAACCCCCCGGGGGGGTCTTTGGTGCCTAGGAGGGGCGTGTAGGATGATACTGAATTGTAATGGCATCTGTCCATGACGAGGTTTTGCCTTTTCTTCTTCTCTCTTCCTGCTGTTATCCTCAGTAATCTGCGGGAAGAGACAGAATTGCAGGATCCAATGCCATGTCCGCCTGCCCATCCGCTCATCTCGACGTGAAATTGAGCCTTTGGGGGCACCGCCGAGGCTTGACGGATCGCTTTCCCGGCGCGTGCCTCGTCTGCCTGGTGATTTCCGTGGCTCTGTGGAATTCAGTAGAGGCGTCACACGTCGATCGGCCTGTCGGAACTGTGGCGGTTGAGGTGAGCAGCGCTGCGCGGTTGTGTTGCAATTGGACCGCTGTATGCTGTACCACTCTCGCCCACTGCAACAGCCCAACTTAGAACCCTCGTCACCGGGGGCTGACGGAAGTGTGGTGCGCTGAGCTTGTTGGATGAACCGAGGAGAACTTTCCTCTCCAGGCTTGGGGTACGTGGTTTCCACAGGGGCCCACCCCCCCAGCGAAGGAACCCGCGAGGCGGAGCTTGAGGGGGGGAACCCCCGGCCATCAGTGTGTTCGCGGTTTAGTCAGGCCTCTGTGGGCTGGCTGACATTTCCCCCAACTTCCTTCATCGAGTCACTTACACATCACACAATCATGCGATGAGGCCGGCGACAACGGTCGAACCGGGCTGGGCTGGCAAAATAGGGGCAAAACAAAGAAAGAAAACAGACTCACGGAACTTGCAAGCTCAACATGCTCGTGGCGAGCGGCCGTAGGACCGTTTATCCCACGCCGTCTGGGTTCTGGCCCGCCAGCCGCTCCTTTGTCTTTCATGAGCCTATTCTTTCCCACATCCTACAACGACTCGACCTTCGCACTCGCAACAAAGGAACGCAGCGTGGCCCATCGTGCGATTAAACATGGGCTGGGCCCGCCACCAGCAACGGCTACCCAGCAAAAAACACGAGGCGGGCGGGAAAAGCCTCTTCAAAAGCCTCTTCAAATCGCCAGGGGGAACAATAAACAAACGCTGGTCGAACGAACGGGCAGCCTCGGCCTGTTTTCCAAATCCAACCGGCCAGTCGCTTTGTAGAAGCATGCCTGGGCTCGAGAAACAAGGGCATTCAGCAGAAGTCTGGCTTGCCCTGCAACTCTAAACTATGCCCATTTCTACCCTCCACTTCAGGGGCGCACGCAGCAACGCATGGAGCCTCCCTCTTTGTCCTGTGCACCCGTTTCAACGGGCTGCAGTGTGGTGTTTGTCCGGGGTTCCCCCCCTTCGGAATTCGCACGCGGGCCAAAAACCGCAAGAGGCATGATATTCAGAGTTCGTCTCCAGTCCGCGGGCGCTGCGCTCTTTGCGACGACCATGTACCGAACGTCTCAGGAAACGATGCTCGGTGCGGAGAGATACCGGAGGTCATTAGGGCTCCTCCCCCTCTGCCCCTCTTGCGTCAACATCGAACACAGGACGACGGCACATACATCAGACAGAGTACGGATAGATGTGAACCTCGGACCCGGACTCCGACCCCGGAAAGGATTAGGCTGACAGACGGCTCGTCCACGATCGCGCACCCGCCAGGCGACTTCAGTCCCGGGTCGGTTGGTTGGCAGGTTGCCCGCTTCTTTTGATAGCCCGGCCCCCATCCGTTGGATCTTCAGTCAGACTTCGTCATAAATCTACCACCGGCTCTTAAGGCAGCTGCTGAGAGGGGAAAAAAAAGGCTTCAGTCCGCGCCGTGGTCTATTCAAAATCGCCCCGCTCGCTAACATGAACCAAGTACGGGGAGTGCTTAGTGGCGGGGTAAACGCAAGACATAAGCCAAGTTATCCATCCGTACAACAGCGCGGCGTCAAACTCTCTTGCCTGTACGAACTGATCGGCCGTGTAAACAGGCTGCAGGCCCCAATTGGGGGAGACCCGCCCCGCGATGCTGCGCTTCTTTGCAGAGTGACACCACATCACAGCACGGCCTCAATAGTCCGCTTGCTGCCTCGATGCGACGGGGTGGAGTTGAAACATTGTTTCTTGGCCAAGATGATATTGTGTTTGCGTTTCCTCGTTTGTCAGAGGATATCCATCTATTGACCAGAACAGCGCGCGCTCCATTCACGAAACGTCGAGGATGCCTGGGCTTCCGGAGCAGAGTCGAAGTCATCCCATCTCACATAAAAACTCACCCCCAGAACCTATTTTAGGTTCAAGTTCGCACACCCGACGGTCCCCTAGAACACCAATCGGTGAATGGCGACTGGACCGGGTACCTGAAAGGATTTTTTGAATTGAGTTGTGCGTGCAAACAGCTACCTAATCCGCAAACCCGTCTCTAAAACCCGTCTCTAAAACCCGTCCCTCCGACGACACAAAAGCCAGAAACGCCATGCAGTCAGCTTCATAACGTGCCGACTTATGCTGATCCTCCCGTCCACCCGTCGAACCCGATGAACCCCTCCGCGGTCTGCTAAACCCCGCGATTGGGTTGGCTATTGTAAGCTCCTGCAAGCCGTGCCGCTCAGCGTGCCATTTCGTAGTGCGGACCCTCGGCTTGCTTAACCGCCCCGGCACGCTTACTCGACGATCGCCAACTGAGACTTACCCCCTCCCCCTCGCTGTGCACCCGGAATTGGTATCATTATCGCGGCACATGGGAGAGACACAGAACAAGGGGAATGAAAGCGGGAAATGGCGTGTGTTGGGTGAAGCCGACGGCACAGAAGCGCGGCTGTGTAAGCGGACCGCGGCACGGGAATCCTGCCGTGAAGAGACAACCCCACCTTGGCGATGTGATATCCTGCCCGTCACTTGAAGAAAGGCCCCCGTCTGTAGGGCCGAACGATGGCAAGGTGAAAAATGACATGCCGCCGCCTAGGCGCAGCGGATTTGTGCCCTCGGCTCGCTGCCTGAAGACCACGAGACGATCTTGCTCTTATTCAGGACCGTTTGGGGCTGTTGGTGCGTGGAGATGAGGGAGAGAAGGTGACCTCGACATGCACGTCCAGTAATCGCTCGCCGCTCAGCCACCAGACGAGCGGCTGCGCCGGAGACATGCCGCCGTGTGACGGCGAGCGTCTTGGGCCCCCGCTGTTTTTGCCGCAGTCAGGCCGGGTAAGGATGCACGATGATGGGTTTGGGAAGCAGCCATGGGTTGTGCCAGTCATTTGCGACAAGTTGTCGTTGGTGATGAGTGAGGAGGCCCTACGCTGGGTTAAAGCCTCGAGGCGGAGCGGGTTCGTTGAAGGGGCAAGGTCTTAGCTTCTTGGTGGTGTCCACCATAGGTTCGTTGGCTTGCGCGGGGAGCCTTGTCTTGGACCCCCGGCCCCCAATTGATCCACTAATCAGTAACCCCTCCAGCGCATCGTGTGATTTTTTGGCGGTTGAAGGTGGCGATGCATTCACAGTGTTGCTTGACGAACAGTGTAGGCATCACGACTTGGAAAACTTGGAAAAGACCATGTTTCCTGGGTATCATTTTTTTTGGCCTTCTTCGCCGTCTGGTATATATGAGGAGCGCTTGTTGGCCCCCGAAAACGTATTCACAAGTGGTACGGGTCGTCATTCCTCATAATGTAAATCTCCCCCACGAGGACCGTGCAGCCGACGGTCATGGCGATGGCGATGATGGGAACGTTGACGCGGGCAAACTCCATCCTGCGGATGTGAATGTGCTTCCTTTCGAGGATGTCACGCCACAGCAGCCCTGCCAACGATGCACTAAAGGCGGTACTGAAGGCGCCGTAGTTGACGCCGAGCGCCATGCTGTACACCGTCGCCCAAAACGTCCGATCGCTAATGTCGCTGCTGCCGGGTACCATGTGTATCCTCTGCCAAGCTTGGATGACCCGTGATAAAAGGATCGTAGTGCCGATATTAGTTCCTGCAAACTAGAAAGCCACCAGAGTAAGCATATATGAAACGGCGCTCGATAATCTCGGGGAGACTCACATTGCAAAGGATGACCGAAAGGAAGCCCATGCCGCCGATTGCGCCGATGGTTCCCGTCTTTTCCACCCAGTGATCCCATCCGTAGGCAAATACCGGAACCCAGCCCTTGGTGACGAGTGCCTGCACTAGGACGAACATTGCAAAGGCGAACGGAACGAGGGCAAAGGGCAGATGCGATATCACTGCCATCACGGTGGGGAACGTCTCCTGCGACCATCGATAACCATCCCTGGAGAGGGACACAAGCGTCCGCGGCTGGGGCTTTTTCGTCCGGCTCACTGTGATTTCCTCCAAATCGCTAGGCCGCTTCTCGTTGTTCACGCCCGTCATCAGGACACCTCCTGCTGGAGAGCCAGATTCATTCGCATGAGCCAGCTCATCCCTTTTCTCCGAAATGGTGAGGCCGCTGCTGGATGGCCTACTGTTATCTGCCGCATTTCCCATGGCCGTGGACATGGACGACTCCAGACGAGGACTTGACTCGGGCGTTGGGCTAATGCTGGCATCTCCTGTTGGGCCAGCAGGCGTGAGCGTGAGCAGAGGAGTGAGTCCTCTGCCGGGGCTAACAGGTGGTGTGTCGTAGTCTCCATTTTTCATGCCATCCTTTACATCAGCATCGGCGTCCTGGACGTGAATTTCGGGCCAGGCTTCTCTGGAGAGACTTCTGGTCATCGACAGCATCTCTGTACCGACCTCCGTGGATATCCCCCTGCCTTCAAAATGCTCTCTGTTCCTCTCCTGCCTCAAGGCCCTTTCCATTCGGGCTCGTTCAACCTCTTCTCGCCCTCTGCGTGCGATTGCGCGAGTCTCCTCTCTGTGAATCCACCCAAATGCAAGGTCCCAGCAAAGCATGACAAAGGCAGCAGGTAGTGTGACCCAAAAGACCTGAAAGTGCTCATCATTCTTCGTCTTGACGCTAGCAGCGTTGATGGCTAGGACGGTGATGAGTGTTACCGACATGATGATGGCACCGAACGCTGCGCCACCTTTATCCAGAAAAGGGTTCATGATCTCAACGAGGGAAAGAAGTTGGCCCTGGTCATCGTTTGTATGAGTCTCTTCATCCTCATCTGCGGTACCCCTGGCGTTGGGGATGTTGGGGTTGACGGCAGGTTTCAGTTTGGCTTCTGCTGGCAGCTCGCGCATCTTGATGGAGACGGGAATGAGGCCCTCGTTGGCAAAGACGATATACAGCAGAAAGGGGAACAAGACAGTGGCCGTCACGACAACCGGAACCACCATGTTGGCGGTGTACCCAATGAACTTGATGTTGAAGGCTCCTGCGAGGACGAGATTGGTCGGGTTGGACGAGACGAGGATTGCCGAGGCGATGTTGGCTATAGAGAACTGAGTAAAGATCCAGGCTCTCGGATGTTTGATGTTGTTCGACACGCGCGTCATGTAGGCGAGGAAGGCGGTGCCTGAAAGAATAATCGGGTCGTTGCCGATGAAGGTGCCCAGGCCGAAAAAGAAGGCGTACAGGTAGAAAAATAGCCTGTGGCCGACCTTGCCTCCCCATTGCAGAACTTTCAGAGCCAGATACCTGATGAGGCCGGACGCGTCGATTGAGATTGCGATGTAGGCTAAGGTGATGAAGAAGATCATGATGTCAAGCGGAAAGATGCCATTGTCTCCCAGAGTGCCGGCCTTGACTTCGTCTCTTCCGATGGCCAGGATGGCAAGGAGGAAGAGGTCGGCGATGAGGGGCGCCGTGACAGAGTTCATGGGGAATCTCTTGCGCACGAACTGGCTGGCACCACCGTCGCGACGGTCATGGTGAGAGTCCTTTTCTCGTGGTGGTATCACACGTAGAGTACTGAGAGAATCCAGAACAGCGTGCCAGAGTCGCACGGGAATGTAGACTGGGATGTGGAAAGGAAACAACACGACAATGTCTGTGCTTCCGTGTTAGTCGCGATATCCCAGCGGGGTGACGCTGCATGTGCAAAGACAGGCGGGTAATTGCATGTACTCACTGGCGAGGAAAAAGACGATGAGGGTGACGATAGACCGCCATTCTCTGATCTGGTCAGTCTCGATGCTGACATCGGAGAGGTCCATCGTGGCGATTGAACTTGGTTCAACCACCACGGGATGACGCAGCAAGGCCTTGTTCGCAAACACAACGGTGAGATGAGGCTGGAAATGATCTTGTGCCGCACTTCATGGTGTTGCAGGCTGAAAATTCAGGTTGAGATTCAGGTCCAGGTCCAGGCTCTGGTCTGGGGGAAAGAAGCGGCGGGGGGACAGAGAGAAAACACCACTCACGGCAGGCACTCTGTGTCTTGCTGTTTCCTTGGCAAATAGAACCAGCAGGTGCCCCGGTCAGATCAGCCCTAGCGCCTTCCGAATGAAACCTGACGTCGTCTCCCATTGGGCTCGATGCAAGGCCCCCGCTTTTCTATGTTGAACGACAGGCTGCAGAGTGCTTTTCTCCGTCTTTTTACTGGCTGCGAACCATGTCCGTTCTCAAGTGCTCCTTCTGATGCTTTCCGCGGCCAATTACCTCACCTCAATGCCAACTCAGTGCTGACTTTTCTCCCCTTCACGTTAGTCCAAGCAGCCGGCCGTTTAAGTTGCCTAGCCTATTCATCCCGCTCAGCAGCCAACGCCCGACGGATATTAGGATTATCTGACTGGTAGGAGCAAACCTGCATCATCGACATGCTGCGCCACCTCCGGAACTGGAATGACAGCCAGCAGTGCTTGTTCAATCTTTCCACGCTGTCTTGCCCCAGAGGTCCAGAGGCCGCCGCACTGCTTGGCTTGTCTCGATATGAACAGCCATGAGCCGCACCCGTCACGCGACCACCTACCTACCTTAACTTACCTGTCCGAGGCAGCCCTCTTCCAGCGCCCGTTCCTGTCCCTGAAAGCTTGGAATGCGATGCCCGGGAACCTTCTCCGCTTCTCACACTACCTCGGGGGGAAGAAAAAGAGGAACGAGCCCGCGGTTCCATATTGACGTCTAAATTGCCGGGCGATTACCGGGCCATTGGGTTCATTTCTTCTTCAAACCAACACTCGAAGATTGTGGAGTTTCTCCTAAGCTTGTGTCCAGTTTTAGCCGGCAGCTTGCAGCGGCTCCGGCTCGGCCGTCATCTATGGCACCCCTCGCATCGGCCGCTTTGCTGCACTCCCTCTTCCGCCGAGACGACGATGCCGGTGTAGGATCCTCCTGCGACGGGGTCAACGGCCCTTGTATTGAGGTCGTCTGCGCCTGGCCGCTGTCAGGTCAATATGGTTTCGGCCAGCGGATCTTGTAAGTGAAGCTTCCCCACTCCTGGCAAATCGGCAACTCAACCGAGTGAGGAACTTGGCGAATGCTTGTACCAACCTTAGTGATGGGACGAAACATTTCTAGCGCAAAGGCTAATATCACGCCTCAGATACTACATCCTCGTCGTCGTCTGTGTCGTTGCCCGAAAGGAGGAATGGATTCGGGCTGTCTGTCAAGCAGCCGCACTGCTCGTCCCCGCTGTAGCTGCCATCCATGGTATCGTCTTGGCATCGATGCACGTTGATGGTGAGTCCGAGACACGCCCCTTCCACCACCTAAGCTTTTCGGCTAACGGCTTGACGACACAGGTGCCACAGACATGGACATATACGGGGCCCTGCAGTTTTGCTCAATTGGCATTCTAGCGGCACCCGTGACTGTGAAGCTATCGTCAACCTTCTTCTACGACCCAGGGAGAAACATCATCTTCCTGTGGACGGGCCTTATCCTGTCCGGTTAGTGGCAGAGCCGTTCCGAAAATGTGAACCTGCTGACCAGATCCAGGTCTGCTAAGTTTGGCCGTCGAATTTTATCGCTCCAATACCCATCCATGCGTGACGGGGAACAGCTTAATCCCCAGTCTTAGGAATTTTCCCTATGGAGAGGAAGATCTATGCGGCCTCGTTTGCTCTGAAGATAGGGGCCCGTTTTCCAGTCTTCGGCAGGGTGCGACAAGCGAGATTTATGTCGTTCCCAAGCCTGCGACGCTACCTTTCGGTATGGCCATGTTCCTCGCCGCCGCCGAATGTGTTCCGGCCATTCTCTCGTTGGTTTCTATGTGGAACAAGATTTTGGAGATCAATTGGAAACGAGGGAAAGGGTCTCCAGACAAAGAGCGGATAGAGGACCAGGGCATCATCCCTGGGACGAATGGTGCCACTTTGAAAGGCATGAAGGACGTCAACCAGGCCATCAGATCACTCTTGAGTGCCGTTGAGGTTCCTGTTTTTGGGGGTGCCTGGCTTGCTGTTCTCATCATAGGCGAGATCAACTTTTGGAGCCCCCAAGTCAACTATCACACGGAGCCGATTAGTAACATTGGTTGGTGGCCCTCTGCTTTCCGGGAACTACCTTAGACTAACAATTCCAGGCCAATGGGGGACTATCCTTGGGACTGGGATGGCAGGGCTGGGTTCGCTCTACGTCTGGCTTGCAGACAGTAACGGCGACCTAGCAAATCCCACCACAACTCACTGCAACTGTCCGCACTACCATGGTCGTGAACCACCGGACGGAGTACTAAATGGAGAAGTAAGCCCGCGAGCCAGTACAGCCCACCGAGAATTCCAAGAGCGCACTGGATCAGAAGCGGGACTTTCCATCGCGACTTCCACAGCGCCTTCCACGGGGGAATGGGTACCCAGACGAAAGATCGCCAATGCCTTGGGAAAAATTGGCAACTACTTTGGCAATCCAGCGAAAGATCCTTTTGGTGCTGGGGATTATAAGACTGGGGAATGGCCTCGGATTCCAGGAGAAGCCCATCGAAACAGCCAGATGGCGGAACACGACGACCGGTATAGTATCATGGAAGGGCCGAGCAGCTCGCGTGATTCTGCCGACGGCAGTTCGAGCAGCGACAGCGTCTCGGGAGCTCCAACGCCTGCCTCACCCACGTCGCCCACGTCGCCGACATCAGTGTCCTTTTCGCCTCGAGCGAGAAGTCCGAGACCACACTCTAACTCGTTTCCAGCGCCGCGAGCAGCTTCTCGTCATTCTTCATTCGATCAAGCGAGACCAACAGCGCCATCTCACGATCCAAGAGGTCGCTCGCCGTTGCGTCGCGCAACACTCGAGGTGCCGCCGTCGGCTCATCATCGATTTTGAATTTTCGATATCTATAATGCAGACGCAGTCGATCTCATTGGAGACTCCTTGGGGCTGGCGTCCGAAGAGATGTCGGGAAGTTATGCACGTTGCAGCTGCAGACTTGACATATTGTTCTAACCACAGTCACGCCCAACCTAGAAGTATCATGGCGTTTGCTTGTTTGGAAAATTTAAGGCGCAACATGAAGGGGCAGGATGGAAACTAGACATGAAATGTACGATGGATATAAAATCCGCTTATAAATGAGGGTGTCAGGGAACCTTTTGGACGCTGGAAGCAGGGACCACTGCCTGTCAGTGCCACACAGTGCCAGACATAGTATGATTGAAGATAGAAACAGTGTAAACGAACCAATCGCACCGCGCAGGGGAAGACTCCAATTATTTTTTCCCACCTTGAACCTTTGAGCCTTGTCTCGCGTCGCGACTCCATCTCCGACCTGCGCTACCAACCGTTCAGCCTCGCACACCCGCTCTTCGGAACCGAGGCCATTGACAAAGCCACAACCCTCTCATCACCCCGCGCATACCTCCTCGGTCGCCTTCAATATGGGAGGCAGAAGGTCCAGATCAGGCAGAGCTGCGGCGAAGCGCGCCTCTGCCGCCCTTCGTGAGTACAACCTTTTCCTCGTCTTCCCTTGCGACAGCTCTACAACTTTGGGAACATGCTTGTTCCAGAGAGCGTCATGTTACAGTCAAAGGACTTGAATGCGTGTACTTGCTTGGAGCTTCTCGGCTGGTCAATGATTGTTGGGTTGGCGCGCATCTCCAAGCATCCTCGCCTGCCCCTCCTTCCTGAGCAGCTGCCCATCCACCCGCATGACAGAACATCGTCTAACCACCATCGTCAATCTAGAAAGCACCCCCAGAGCATTCGAAGGCATCGACGACGACGAGCCTGTCGCCGAGGCTGTCGAATCCGAGCCCGAGGTCGATGCGCCCCCCGAAGACGATGAGGAGGAGGAGGAGGAGGAGGATGACGACCAAAAGGCGGATGAGTCCGGCGAAGAGGACGCCGGTGACGACGATGGCGAGGAGGAGCCGGCCAACGACGACGGGGACGACTCAGAGCCATCGGCCAAGGAGCCCACGCCTCCGACCGAACCAGTCGTTCGCCGCAAGCGACTCGGAAGACCACCAAAGAACAAGCCCCCTGGCTGGGACAACATGATCACCGTGCCCGCCTCCGAAGCCGACACACCCCGCCGGAGAGGCCGCGGTGGCTGGCGTGGAAGGGGCGGTCGCAGACCACAGCCTGGCCAGGCTCCCCCGAAGCTGAGGCAGGTCATCGACAAGGAGGGCACGGAGGTCGATATTGTCGACGACGAGTGCGTGCTGCCCGAAGACTCGGAGGGCGAGACGAAGGTGGACAAGCTGGGCAACCTGCTTGGTGGTCGTCAATACCGTTGTCGAACGTTCACCGTCAAGGACCGCGGTGAGAGGCAGTATATGTTGTCCACGGAGCCCGCGCGTTGTGTCGGTTTCAGGGACAGTTACCTCTTCTTCAACAAGCACCCTAAGCTGTACAAAATCATTGTCAGCGACGAGGAGAAGATGGACATGATTGAGCGCAACATCATGCCGCATTCATACAAGGGTCGTGCCATCGGAATCGTCACGGCTCGGTCGGTGTTCAAGGAATTCGGCGCGCGCATCATCGTCGGTGGACGGAACATTATTGACGACTACCGTGTTGCGGACCAGCGCGCGGCGGGTGTCGTCGAAGGAGAGATTGCGGACCCCAGCGACGTGTTTGATCCCTCTCAGGACTACAACACGAATCAGTACGTTGCGTGGTTCGGTGCGAGTGCGGTGTACCATACGAATCAGACGCCAGCTGCCGCGGATCCTCTTGCGGGTTTGACAGAAGTGAAGAAGAAGCGGGTCAACGTGAACGACACTAACTGGCAGTTGGAGCACGCCCGTGCCGCTAGGTAAGTTATTCTTGAGCAACAACAAACGAGGCAGTACTAACAAGATCCAGCGAGTTCAACTCCCGCCTCAATGCAATCCGCAATCTCAACCTCCAGAAGGGAGCCTACGATATCCACACCAACCTCATGCAACAACCCGTCAACACGCAGCCCACTCGCGCAAGAGTCGAGGTCGTCAACCCAGACGACGCCGCCGATCCAAAGTCCGCCTTCGCTGCCGTCTCACCTGCTGTACAGCGCAATTTCAACGTCGTTGACATCGTGTACGAGACGCCTCGCGCAGGCGTCCAGTCTGCTGGCAAGCGTCCCGACAACGTCCCCGATTTCCTCAAGCCCTTCAACGGCATACTCGCTATCGGCGACGACCTCAAGGCCCTCTTGCCTCCCGAATGCCGCGAGTCGCTGGAGCGCCACCAGGCCGAGCAGCGGGAGTTTGAGACCCGCTTCGGCGACGAGAAGGACACCATGGCGCGGGGCGGACTGCTCATCGACAAAGCCATCGTGCCGCAGGGCAAGCATTCCTAGGAGGAATCTGTGTTTCTGAACCAAGGTTACTGGACCACGGACAATCGGGTCGAGAGCAGCTACACAAGGGCCGGATGCAACTTTTGCGGGGGCCCGGTTGGCGAGTGCGAGCACATGCAGCCTTTTCTGGCTTGGAAGATGCCCCAATGGGAAAGCGGTGACGAGGTGAAGATGGTTAAGACCGATTTGTAGCCACAGGGCAGCGACTGCTGCGCCCTTGCCATCTCGCGACAGAGGAGTAATTGATTATGGGGGAGGGGATTGTTTGGCCCGGCGTTCAGGGAGGAAAGGGGAATCATCGGACTGGTGGCGGTCACTGCCATGCGTAATATCTTTTTATTTCACATCAAGGGAACTGACTGGCTTGAATGAGAAAGAAGTCTAGCGGAGGTCTCTGGATTAGATGCGGGGGGCTGTATGTAGGACTAGACGGATGAATCATGAAATCGAGAAAGGCCCAGACATGTTGCACTTTTTCCGGTCTTGCGAGATGTGACTGCGTGAAGGACAAGAGCCTTTTGGAGATACTGGTCGCGGTTCTATGTTGATGTTGCTACGTTGCTGCTCTCATCTTTGCTTTTCGCTCTTCTAGCTGCCAGATCCATCCAGGGCCCACGATTACTGTGTCGAAGCTCACCTCATCCTGGCATGCCAGCCTGTTGCCTTCTTATTTGTAGTTCAACAGGGCTTGGTGGCAATTTTGCCGACAAAATCGCTGGCTTCACTTTTCTGTGAGGAACATTGGTGATGTTGAACATCACAAATACGCCATCGAGAGGCCAACATTGACTTCTCATGGATTCGGGATATCGGACGGCACCCGGCTCTCAGCGTAACTAGCATCCATCAAGCTATAATCGTAAGGCATGCCGCACGCCAGTAGCACCTCATATTCTCTCTGCGTCGTCCTACATAACCAGCTTGATTTTAAAGTACCAGGGCCAGAGGCTGCAGGCTCAGAGAGCAGAGTGGACAGAGAGGCATAGCTCCAGCAACGTGAATGGAGATGTGTGTAAGAAGAGGAGTGTGACTCGAGGAAGACTCACATTTAAGAGCTGGCAGGCAGCTCCTTCTATCGCCTTGTGTAGTTAGTTCACGGGTAGTAGATATGCGGAGGTTCGTCGTTAATAGAGGTCTCCTTGCTTTGATAGCTTACGTTTACTATTTGAGAAAACCTCTGAACTTATTTGAGGTGCTAATCAACATGAATTCATTCAATAACATTTCATAGATCAAGAGAGTTCGTTGAGGCTGTTTAGATTTCTGTCCCGCTCAACTTCTGACTTTGTCCCGTGCAAAAAACAACTACACCATTAAACAACATTATAAATCAATACTTTTTACCCTCTGACCTATAGATTGCCGTTGTCACCCCTACTCACGCTCTCTCAACTCCGGAGATGAGAAAACCAACCCACAAGTAAGGATAGTCCCCCAAACATCCCAACTCAAGCTCCCACACACCCATTCCACACCTCACAGACATGCCGCCTCCCAACCCGCCTCCATTCACCTCAACCTCAACCTCAACTCCCCAAAGACCCTGGCCTCAGATCCCCGTCCTCTCCCGTCCCTGAACCCCGAAAAAGGCCTAAACCAACGCTCGTACGCCGTCCTTATCACGCCACCCTGTGATCCGAGTTCGTCCTTAACTCAGTCCATGGCCTGACTTCCAGACCGGATAAAACCACAAGACATGAGAAGTAGAGCGAAAAAGCGTCACATGGACAGTTCTCCTTTTACGCGACACTCATCGGGTCCTCTGTTATCCCTCTCTCCCGCCGTCAGTGCCCCCTCTCCCTCGCCCAGACGATTCCTGTCGCCGCTGGTGTTCACGTCAAAGCGGTTCACGCAGGCACCTCTCGTCTGAAGAAAGGGCATACGATAGGCCACCTTTTGCATACGAGATGGTAAATATAGGCAAGAGCCGTCACTCTGAGTTACATGTTCGAGGTGTTGACATCATCCGTTTCTCGGTCAAACTAGTTTTCTGCCTCCCTCCCCCATTGTTGCTGGCCTTGGTAAAGGCCGTCAACTGGAACTGCTCTTCATTTTCATACCGACGTCGGCGATGGTGCTGCATACTCGAGGCAAGAATGCAGATTTTCTGTTGTATGCATGTTTGACTTGTTCACAATCGCAATTCTAGCGGTTCAGGCGTGGTTTATATCAAAAGGCAACCAGTAGCACAAATGCCGTAGATATGTGTATCGCACAGCAACGGAGGCTTCCCATACCATCAACTCCGTCACATGATACCCGCGTACATCAGCCGTAATCCCCCACGGCATCAGGCGTCTGCTTTGCTTGAATAAAACATACCATATCAAGCTCAGGTCATCGCAACTGTCCCCCGTCTCGTCCAAGCAGGACCCTTTCTTCCGTCCAGTCTGGGTATGCTTTTATGCTTTCCCACGTCACAAAGCTCTGGAGGGGGCCAACACAAATGTTCGGGTGTTATCCGATCAAACAGCTCACAAGGCGACCGAGCTCCGGAAGTCTAAACGGATTCTCGGGACCGAATGGTTTGTAACCTTGTTCTCTATGAGCAGCTTTTCTTCACATTTTTGGATATGTTGGGCATATGTCTACAAAGAAAGAGAGGCAGTGGGGGTCGTCAACGGCATGAACGCATTGGCTACTGAAGTTCTGCACTTGGGAATGGATGCTGCGGTTGGTCGGGTGGATGCTGCTTCTTCAGTGTAGATGTTGGTGATGGTGCAGCAGGGGAGAAGCACGCGCAGAACGGACCGTCCCTCATGCCAGCACCTGCGTTCACGATCGCACCGTACCGCTGCCGCGTCAGTCGCGCACTCCAGCAGCGCCTACAATTCTGAATATCCTCATCCCGCGAGAACCGAAGAACCAGTCAGCTGAGAGCCTTTCATATTCAGCCCCAGCAGAACACCCATCGCAAGCGCCTCGCTCAAGACTGCTTTCCAGGTTCGTCTTCATCGTAGTCAACGAGGCCGCGGCACAAGTTTACATCTGTCTCCGCAACCAGCTCAAGTCACGCGCACCATCAGATCAAGTCCAGCTCGGAAGAAGCCGACAACCTACCCGACGGCACGATCTGGCATGGAATTTAGGGCAGGGCATGCCCGCGGTCATCGGGGGGCAGCAGAATGCCGTTAGTCGCACAAGCCAGAGCGACCACCCAAGGCAAAGCCCACCTCACAGACCGCAAAGTCCAAGCCTCCAAGTTCAAGCAAGGCAATGCAGAGCAAAGCCAGACCGCAAAACTAAACACCGCCGCAGCAAAAATAAAAATAAAAACCAACCCCTTCCGCTGGTGCAAACCTGCGCGCAGGCAGAGAGACAGACGAAAGAAAGAGCATGACTGCACAAGCATACGTGTGCGGGATCACGCGCCTGTCCGCGGCCTCTAGCAGACTTCCCGGCGTTCGTCGGTGGGCGCAAGGGAGCGCAAGGAAAGGTCCAGAGCCAGCACCCGTTTAGATCGCCGTGCCACTCCGGATGGTTTCTTGTTTGGCTCTGCGATTACCGAGACATTTGCCAGTTCAGAATTAGGGAAGGCGAGACTGTAAGCTACGTAGTTTGGCAGGCGAGTAGAGAGAAAAAGGGTGGGCAGCTGGGTGGTAATTAGTCCGACCTCCGCACGCCGGAGACAAGATGGGTACGTCCAGCATGTACGTCCAACGTCTTGGTCACGTAGACCCTTCTCACCGCTTGCATAGCAGCACCGGTGGTGTTGCATGTGTCATCCATCGCGAGTCCAGCGGTCGCAAGCTCGGTTGAGGTGGATTGGTGCAGGCAGCAAAGCAAGACGCACAACGAATGAACCAACCCAACCATCCCCGGACCACCACGGCCACGCGGTGCGCGCATAGCCGTTTTGCGTTTGGCGTGGTGCCGGGAAGGGAGGTGTGTGTGTGAGTGGCGTGGCGACGACCGACCGACCGAATAAACGTCGAGCCTCCCCTTCGGCAGACGTATTGCACGAAGCGCTGCGTGAGATCACCCGCGACGGTGGCTGCAATATCACACATCAGAGTGATAGTCAGACCACAGGGCGCCTACGCGTGGGAGGGAGTCATCCAGAAAGCAACCTTCGAGGCCGGGTTCCGCGCTGCTGTTGCCCATGTTCCTGCCGGATCTCGCTGCCACAGGCAACAGGAAGAAGACGTCCCGATGCGACACGCATCGGGGGCTCGGCGCGCGAGAACCAGCACCAGGTAGGCAGACAAGACAGGTGTTCAGCGCTTGAATGGGATGAGCAGGCGGAAAGGGAAAAAAGCTAGAATCCAAGAGGGAAGTGATGACGACGGATTGTCCACGCTTGGGTGGGGTTCGGATTGCTGGTTCAACTGTCAAAAGTGAGCAATCCATACGGAACGGGAGGAAGTGCGTGGCGGAGGCACGTCACGCACCGCCTCGTCCGCCGGCTGCTCAGCGCTCATGGACGATCGAACGTTCAGCTTTGGCTTCCTGCGCTGCGGAGGGACAAGAATATCTCGCCCAGCGAACGGTTCCTGGGTAAACAACAGCATGGACGACGTAAGAGATAGGTTACCGACCGCTAACACCCCAGACTAAGCGGCTCTATGCCATAGTCGGGGATGGTGCTGCTGGTCATCACTGTTTCTCGAATGTGTCATGAACAAGGCGCCTGATGCTTTCGTGAGCGACCACGACGTCGCCCATCACTGCCGCTTTCTTTCTTGCGCCGCTCGCCAAACAAGGCACTACTGCAAGCACTGTAGCAAGCGGGTGTACGGTTGGGACCACTGAGGCGAAACCGTATCCCGAGTTTACCCAGACGTCGGCGACGGCGGCGTGTTGTGGAGACTCTTCCCCGGCGGCCGGGACTGAGAACCGCCAAGGTGCAAACAGGTTGGCGGCAAATAGCTTCCATGTTAGTGCAGACGGTGGTGGTGAGCAGCCACCGCTAGCAAAACCAGCCCCTCGTCCTATCGCCGAGTTGGGGAACATTTGGGGGTCACACACCCACACCCGAAAGCCTGCGTCGACGTAACGATGGGCGGCGGGCGAGGACAGAAAGATCGAACATGCATCTTCTAGCCCGTTACCGCTTGGCCTGTGGAAGCCTTGGCCGACCCTCTCTCTTGTCCCTGCAGTCACATTGCGGCCTTCGCCTGTGTGTGGGGGACGGACCAGTTCGGAGGGGTTCTTTGACGGAGGAAGGGGGGGAAGGGGGTCACGGGCTAGGCTGTGGCGAGGGCGACTACGTCAAGAGGGTTGTACAATATCGACGAGTGACGGATGGTGATGCGTTCCGCTGGAGGCTTCTCGTCCCGATCGGGAGTGGTTGTGCGGAACGAGGACGGGCGTTTTTTGGGACCCGATAGCTCCTCCTCGCGGACCCGTCCAAAGTCTCCATGTTGCGTGCGCCTCCCTCCTGGGCCACTCTTGGGGAGCATCTTGTTGGCTCCAGGCGCCGTCGTCCATACATCCTGCGCAGTAGCGGCACTTTGTGAGGTAGCGTCGACTTGTCTGCTGCAACAGTCGCTGGTTCAGAGAAGCGGCATTTTTGTCTTCCAGCTCCACTGGGACAGCGGTGCACACCGTCCGCTCCACCGGTTCCAGAGACCCGGCCAGTCAACGACCGTTGGGCTTGCCTAGAGATGGCCATTTCTAAGCAGTCCGCCGTGCCTTCAAACGCACCGCCTGCGATGTTCTGCCGCAAGGGAGGCTGGACGGGCCTCAATGTCAAACACACGGCACACAAAGTCCCACGCCTCATGCTGCGGGGTTGAGGAGAAGGGAACAAGTCATCGTCGTTCGTTGTTAAGATGCGCGGTTTTGTTGCGTACCGGTACCAGGGACAGCAGCTGAATGCGCGCGCAGCTTCCTGCAGAGCGTTCCTGTCCCACGACGGAAGGTCATGTTGGGGAACGATCGCTCTCTCAAGTCAGATGCGTGTGCGCCGTGCCGCGACAGCTTGACGCAGTGATACACCGTCAATTATTGTTGGTTTCTCGATCACACACACATGCGGCGAGGCTGGCGGCAAGAGTCCAGACGGACCACCCCATGAGCTAAATCTCATCGCTCAACTTACTTACCAGCTGGGCGACAACATACGCACACCGCCGGTAGTATGTGTCAAAAGTAAGACAGCCCGACGTTAGCAGCCTGTCCCGGCTGATGGGATTCGAGAGAATGAGGTCCTGAGGATGGCTGCATTGGACGACACGGAACCGTCGGCGTCGGGGGCAAGCTGCGAGCTGTATGCAGACATGTTGCAGCCGTGGCAGACCAACCATCGAATCATGTAGGTACACCAGGCCCGCCCGTTCGTGCATGCTAAGATGCAGATAGCGCTGCACTTCGCGTGACGGCAGAAGGAAGAGAGTCGAGAACGCAGGCTACCAAAGGCATTGGTCGAGAGAGGGCCCGATGACAAAGCAGCCTTTAGATCCAGTTACCATCATTGGATGGAATAAAAATCGCTGCCAACGACGGGCCTTTCTTGGGCGGTTTAGCCGTTAGAGGCTGGAAGACGACGCACGATGGCTCATGAGCAGACCGGACGTTGAGAAGGTCGACTCGTTAATCATGAACAAGGCTAGTTAGGTCGAGTCGGCCATCATCAGCCCATCCAAGCAAAAGAATTTTCTTGTCAATCTTGCAAGTTTCCTTGAACCCTGGAAAATTCGTGTCCTGCAGTAGGTATGTAGTAGTAGACTTGCTAAGGAGCAATCTAGGAGGAAATAAGTTTGGGGTGCACTTTGCTCTCGGCGTTTTACCGGCCGGCAGACCCTGATTCAAGTTGGCCAACACTGGTTGATGGAGACTTCGGCAGTATCGACAGGTTCGCCATGGCCGTCGCCGCGCATCTCTTGTCGGCAATTGCGCTTTGCCTGTCCATGAACATCAGGAGTTTTTGTCTCCCAGAGGTGGTATTGTACTGGGTCTTTCGGCCGCGAGGGGCATCTGATCGGACTGGAGCTATCGCCGTGCCCACCCCGTCCCGGTTTCCCCTCGAACTTAGTTGCGGTGAAGGTGCCCGATGTTCCCAACATGCAGGTAATCCGATCAACGGTGGCTTGTAGCATGCTAAAAAGAGGGGGAGCGCAACAAAAAACAGGAGACAAAAAAAAGTTCGACGATCCAAGTGGTCAACTCCATGGCTTCTCGCCTGGCCCCGAGTGGGGGGGCCAACCTGCTCGACGGAGCCCTGATGCCCTGCCACCCGCTAGCGATGGGCGGTGGAGCTGGACCCTTGAGAAGCACGAGTCTAACAGGCAGAGGAAGACCACTTTGGCCTTTGGCGTGTTCTCTGCGTCTGGTTGTGGGCCTCAACCTCGTGGGCTCTTGTTGGCGCTGTCGCTGATGAATGGGCATCCTGGCCTCCGAGATCCTTGGGTCTGGTTCCAAGTGACGATGGTTCAATGTACGGATACGCCTTGCGGACAAGTGACCAGTGACGGGCGATGAGTTGTCATTAGTTCTGGAACATTCAACATTGGCAGTGTGAGCCTCCTCGACCTGGACAACCTGTCTGTCTGCCCTCGTGAGATCCGTTTTCAGGGTCCAACTTCCCTAGCATCTCGTAGCGTCGCAGCCAGTCCTTTGGCGGTGGTGAAAGACCGAGATATTCATAGAACAGGCGGGCCGCGACCAATTGCAGAGGTGAAGAGGTGGTTCGTGTGTCACTGAGAGCCGAGGGCTAAGGGACAGGCAATGGCGCGCCTGAGGGCGGATATTGGCGCTGTTTGTCCACTACGGCACTGCCCAGCGGCCCTTTCAAACCCTACGTCGTAGGTACTTCAATGTCCTGTCTAGGGGTGGTTCATGTTGAGTCAACCGCCTGGGAAACTGGAGGGGGCTAGGAGAGCAAGGGTAGATCGTCAGCGGGAAAGAAGAAAAAAGAAATCCTTGTGAAAATGATCCGTCAGGTGGCTGCACCTGAGAATTTCTCAGTGTATCACGTCCTGCATACTTACGGGGCCTTGAGATTCTTTGCTCCAGGGTTTCGGCGGCCCACGCGTCTGCTCAACACGAGGCACAAAAAAAAAAGGCTCTGTTCATGGCCAACCGCCCCTGTGTGTCGAAAGCAGCCCCCCCGGGAAGAGAGATCGCACTGTATCCAAATTGTGAGCGACGCCAGGGGTGGCATTAGAATGGCCCGGGCTGACCGGCTTTGCTGCATTGAGGCGGTATCATAGGCCGAAGTGTGAGAATGCACTCCAGACCTTTGAGATTGCCCTTCTTCCAAGTTGCTGCGTCTTGGTCCAACTTCATTTGCCAGTCTGACTCGCAAAACCAGCATACGCCACGAGGCCCTTCAAAATTTGATCTTCATCAAAGGTCGAATTTTGACGATTAACGACGTTCGGAGACCTTCCGCATTCGGTCCATCATTGCTATTTTCGTTCAGCGCCGCGAACAAGGCAAGCGCACCTCCACTCTGTATTTTGACGCGGCTGTTTCGCGCCGTACTGGCTGTAATGCTCTGGGACCAATATTCCAAACTGGTGACTGCGATGATCGATTCGCCAGTGTATGATAGAAGCCTGAACTCGCCACCTCGGGTCTCTCAATGTCCCCCATATTCGGACACAGCGAATGCAGCCCCTCTGTCAAGCAGGGCTGAACGGCTGGGCTCTGAAGGGCGTTATTGGCAAGCACCGATTGTTCTTGCAGACCGCCCCGGACGACGCGGCAGACCCAGTGGTTGAAGGACTGTAGTGAACCAATCAGGGCAGCCGCATTTCAGTTGTCAGAACGCCCGGTCTGTTGATTCCTGGGGCGGCGGCAGTGTCGTCAACGGTAACCAGGGTGGGATTTCTCATTTCGATGTCGATGCCTCGATGCCTCGCCGTTAGGTATCGCGTCGACTATTGAAGCCCTTGCATCCATGAAGAAAGAATGCCAGTCTGCCAGCGCAGGCAAGTTGAATGCTGGCTCATATTGTCATGACGACGGCTGCTTGATTCTCAGTCGATGCAACACCGCTGCCCAAGCTATTCCATTCATACAAGTGCCTGCCATGCCTTTGCGGTGTTGAAGAGCGTGGACTGGAGAGACACGTGATTCTGCTAGCGCGTCAAAGGCCTGGCGAGGTTGGCAACTTGACAACGGTCGCCATGGCCTTTGCCTGCACCGTGATTTCTCCCCGAGGACTTCTGGGATGCGTTGGCTCAGGGAGTCAAAAGTCAAGGGCGCCAGGCGACTCCCGGTGCAAGAACTGCGGTGGCACGGATGCTCCAGCTCCCAGCCTTTCCCATCCCTGAAAGAAAGACAGCTCGCATCTGCGTCCCAGCGCGACCTGCTTCCTCGAGGCAACGGGTTGGCCGGGCGGATCACTTGTTGCCCAGTGCTGGGGCTGTACTCGTCGATATTGATAGTCCCCTGCATTGACCTGGACCGCAGCAAAAAAAGACATGGCGTTACGTCCTGCTTTTGCTGAAATTACGACAGGACTCACGGGGCAAATGGTTCCTGATGATATGACGAACTTGCAGAACACGAGTTCGAGACGGATACACGCTGTGGCAGTATCATATCGGTATCAAAGGGAGAAAGATGTCCGGCGTGACCACGACCAATCGGCAAGCTGAGACCAACATCTGTGTTCGCTTTGAGAGAACAGGCAACGTCTTCAATGCTGAGGCTTTGGATGCCTGAGAAGCAGAGGTAGAAGCAATAATGCCTCCCTACCGGCTCCCTTTCGGGGCTGGGAACGCTGAGCCGCGAGACCGGGTCTGCGCCTTGGCCAGAGATGAATCCGCAGCAGCGACTTCAGGGCTTGGAGAAGCTTAGAGAAGCCCGGCACGCACTCAGCTGAGTGTTTTGTGCGTGTGTCAGCAGCTTGGCTGGTCGTCGGGTCTCTGCGGTGCGTGTGTTGTGTGTGTGTGAGTGCGTGAAAAGAGAGTGTGTGTGCTTGCGCGCGTGTGTGGTCTGGGGCTGGAAGCCATCCAACAAGTGTGCCAGTGTTCTCTGTGTGCCAGTCATGTTTGGCCGGTGGACCGTTCCGCTGCCGACTGACCCCCTGAGTGTGCATGCAGAGACGCCAGCGGCTGGAAAGCATTTGCTTGACACTGTAGGCAAGCACGGTGTCGTAGGAGGTGGAGCGTGCGGTAATTCTCTTCCTCCGCTGCAATCTCCTCCAGGTTGACTGGACATGAAATCGTACATTTGTTTTGCAGCTTGCTGGGCCCTGCTGCGGGAACAACAAATGTGCCAAAATGCCGCGTTTGGCTAGACCTGTTCGACGAATCCATAATATTATTTTATTTTATCCGAGGGTGACGACGAACAGGAATGGGCTTTGGTCTTGCCTGTAATGAAATTGGAAAATTGGGTTGTGCCGCCTCTGGCTCAGAGGGTTTCTATGCAGACCAGGCTCGAAGCAGCCTAGCCAACATTGGCTGCCGAGCTCCCTGAGCCTTGAGCCAAGGGTCGGTCAATGACGGGCAGGGTCGCGGTACCGGAGGTTTAAGACGGTAATAGTGGTGCGTCGTCTTGATGAGGCGAAACGACACACACTGACGTACCGTAGTGGCTGTCAGTTGTCGGAGTCTGGAGATACTAGCAGAGCAAGGAGCGATGGAAGTGACACATTTGCTCCAATAACTGCACATCAAAAAGTCTAGACACACCGGTACGGGGTCAGGAACATCCATGGATGGTTCTGGAGGCTTCACCTGCCGCAGTGATCATCCGTCCATGGCACTATGTCACTCCGCTTCTGCGAAGAAGACAGCAGTAGACTGAACGTGAGGCCAAAGTTCAGTTCTCGAGGGTGCCCGTACCCGTAATACTGAGCTGCACAACGGTGGTACGGTGACGGTGAGTGGATGCTGGCTAGGCTCGCTGAGTGCATCCCGTCGTCATAGCCTGGGAGTTGGGTGACTGGGTTTACTTGGGCCGCAGCGATCACCCAGCAGATCGGATGATGGGCACAGTCCACTGGCACAGACTGTCCCTTGCCCTTTGCAGTTGGGATTACAGGCAGTGGGCGACAAGATACGATCTGCCATTCGTCCGGCCCCGAAATAAGCAGACACTGAGTCTGTCAGTGTGGGTGGCCCAGCAGCGGCGCAAAGCATTCGCAGGTGAGAGTGGGAGACTGGGAGTTGCTTTCGCCGTCAGTCTTGACTGGGTTGGGGGCCGCCGTCTGTGGTTTGGGCTGGGGTTTGCCTGGGACCGTCCCCGGATATGATGGGTATCTTGAATCATTAGCTGGAGTCGGAGACAGAGGCAGGCGGTGACCAGACTCGAGCAGCACGGACTCACAGCGGTTGAGAGAAAGGGCACATCGCAGTGCAGATTCTCTGGAAAGTATCGCAAAGGTTGCGTTGTCGCGCAGGGGCAGTATGAGTACCTGCTCTACCCGCGACAACCCAGCCTCCTTGGACAGTATGCAAGGTACAGGCGCCGGACACAAATTGCACAAGGCTAGCCCAATACTCTCCAGTACATCTAGAAGCCTCGGGAGACTGGGTCATCCCATCACGAAGGCGCGCTAAAGCTGAACCGCCATTAACGATTTTTTTTTTTTCTCTGTTGGATTTCCTGGGAGCCGGATGACTTGCTAGCTTTTTTGGCGGATGGCACACAACGAGCGAGGGGAGTTAACCATCACGCCCAGGGTGTGTAAACGAGTACCGTTAGATGGCAGGCTGCAAGTCGAGACGAATCGGTACGATTCACGAAGCGTGGTCGGCAGACTATTGACGTTGGCGACTGGAGTATGGAGTTGAAGATTTTTCGAATTCGGCGTTGTCACGTATCTGTGTGTCTGAGATGTAAGTTAATCTGGACTGGTGTCGTGTCTCCTGCATTCTGTTTTTGTTGCCTGGTTGTCATATTTTCCAAGGCCAACGTGTAGAGATGCGTCACAGCATGGTCTCGTTCTCCATGGAGGGATATTTGTCGTCCGCCCTCGGGGTTGCTCTGAGTACACACACGGGTCTGGCAGAATCGCAGGCGGTGCGGTGCGGTGCGAGACCTGTCGCGGGTGTGGTTGGGTTCCAGGCAAAAGGTGGTCAAAGGTGGTAGGCCAGTAGGTAGGGTGGCGAGCGGTAGCGTAGCGTATCCGTGCCGCTGCCGCAGTGAATCGTCACAGGCTCACACCTCAGTCAGCAGTGTGGACGTGGGCAGGCTGCTGTGACTGGGTTGCGTCGGTATTGATTCTCCGGTGCTTCGTCTGCTCTCGCAGTGTGTTTTTGTTGTGTTGTGGTCGTGTTTTAGCGTGGGTTTTACTCGGCAGACACCCAGCCAATGAGAGACACACCACGGGCTTTTGCCTTTAAAGTGCCTTGGAGTTTGGAGTGAAGCAGGCGGACCCATCTGGGCAGCTGTGATTGGTGAGACGGGCAGGGCAGGCACCTCGCACAATGAAGGATGGGGAGGAGGATAGGGCAGGAACAGCGCTGGTTCCTTCCTGACGCAGCAGCTGTCCGGCATGAGCAGGAAGCAGGAGCAGGTGGTGCTGCGTGCTTCCTGCTGCTGCTGCTGCTGCTGCTGCTGGCTGCTGCTTGCTTCCTTCCGTCTTCCGCCTTCCTGCCTGACCCCCTTCCCTTCCCTTCCAGTGGGATGGTACTTTCCGCATGCGACTGCCTCCCTGGACGTGGCTCCGGTGCTTCCCTCCCTCCCCCTTGGACTTTCAGGCCAGGTCAGGTTACGAATACTCACCTCACACGCCGGCTGAGTGATTGACTGAGAGTGCAGCAGCCAAACGAGGAAGCCATGTGTACGAGTTAAATCGAGTGCAATGCCTCAGGCTCTTGGGAGCTAACTGTCCATCCACCACCTGCCTACGACCACCTGCCTAGGTTGAGTAAAGTACGGATACGCAGTCCACACACGCGCACACACACAAACACAAGACGCATGAGTCCATCTCGGAGCCAGGCAAGCCAGCAGAGTACGAACACCACCTAGGGCCTAGGGCATAAACCAATGAGGGCCGGCTGTCAGCCATTCAGAAGTCCCGGTTTCCAGCGGTGTCGAAGAGTGTGTGAGCAAGTGTCCACCGTGCCGTCCAATCTGGATGCCGATGGGGATTCCTGTGTCCTAAAACGGGGTCGCGGGTCGCGAGGAGAGTACGTACCGGCGCCATCTGCCACGCTCCTTCGCCTTTTCAGTTTTGACCAGGCGCACTTCCTCCTCAGTCCTCACACTTGCTCGGTGCAGTCACCCTGTCGTCTCCACACTTGATCCAGGGCAGGAAGGTTCCACCCACTATTTTTTTATGGCCTCTTGCTGCTGGTCACTGACGCCGATGCTGCTTTGCTGCCAGGGGGGGCTGCTGGTCGTCGGGTCCCTCGACTCAAAGGCCAGGCCTAGCCTGATGCCAGCAGCGTCAGCGCTGCCAGCATCCACCACTCATCTGGGCGGAAGCTTTGGCGAGACGTCGAGAGGTCAGTCTTGATATGGATGGATGATTGCGCTGCAGACACGACGCGCCTTGCAAACTCTGGTTGAGATGTACCACTCATGAGGGATAGCTAGCTAGCTGTCCATGGGCCGTGGAGATGATCGATGCTACGACGTGTCCTGTCCGTCCATAGACCGTGGAGATATTTTTGTTGCCTTCTTTGCTTTCTTGGATACCTAAGGTAGGTAGGTACGGATACAGAGTACTTCTGCTCGACGGTGCTGGCGTCCCCATTCGCATTTACCACTCAATCACCGCAGCCAGTGCCGGTGCCTGGCCATTTTAATGGCATCCACTTTTGCTGTCGGGCTGTCCTGGTGTGCCTGGTTCTGCTGCTGTCCTGCCCTGCCTGTCGGTCTCTTGCCGTGTCTGGCGCGGTACGGCGGTACCTGCCTGCGGGCGGGCACCGCACCTCAGAGGCTCAGGCTGCAGAACATTGCAGTTGCGAGAACGGGTACCTTTTGTGTACCTGTCCTTCTTAGGCGATCTTGGTGGCAAAAGGATGTACTCCAAATGTGCTGGGCAGCGGTACCTCCCCTTCCCCCCTGCTAACCCTGCCAACCCTCTCGACCCGACCGCCCTCCTCCACCCACCACCACCACCAACTGAGGCAGGCGTGGACTGGATTTCATCTGCTGCTCCGGGCAGTGGCACCGTACCTCCTCACACCTCTCGCTTTCCCGGTCTCCCTTCCTCTCTCTCTCTCTCTGTCTCTTGCTGGGCGGATACCTTGCCCTTCGTTAGCACCACCTTGGCTTCCACTGTCCCCTCTGTGTACCTACGAATACCGACTGACTGAGGTGGTGACCAGTGACCACCCACCCCCCCTGGTCGTCTCCCCGTCCCCAGTCCCAGTCCCCCGTCCCCGTCCGCACCTTTCCTCCTCGGGTCCTGCTCCTCCTGCTCTTCCCACACACTGGTCTGGTCTGTTCAGTGTCGGCTGCTGCTGGCTTCGCCCTCTCGCCTCCATTCACACGCACGCCGCCATCATTCCTCGCTCCACTCTTCTACCATCCTCACCCCCATCCACCGTCCCCATCCTCCCCAACTCCATCCATCCCAACCCGACCCGTCCCATCCATTTCACTCCTCGATTTTCTTTCTCGCGTCTTTTTTCTTTCCTCCCCTCCCCCAACCTTCCCCTCTCCCAATCCCCCAAAACCCTCGAATCCGCCGTATCACGACGAAATCCACCGTCCTCGACTCTCACGAATTCCCCCCTTCGAGTCGTCGACACCCAGGATTCAGGTTCTCGTCTCTCTCCCTCTTCGCGATCTGTTGCCGCCGAACGCCATCCGTTGTCACTTCCGCCCGCCCTAACTTGGTCGAGTGGTTCGTTCATACGAGTTCGACTTTGAGCTATCAAAACACCGACCACCAAACCCGTGTTTTCTACCCTCAACAAGATCGTCCGCCAACGCCGTCTTTTTGGCATCGCGAACTCCGTCCGACGTTCCCTTTCCTCAAGGTAAGCCCCGACTTTTCCATCGTTCGAATATCATCATCTTGTCGCCGCCCGCCCTTCGCCGACAGTCTGGTACACGACCTTCGTCCTATGCTCGACGCCCGATCCGACCAAACAAGACCATATGCGATACCGGCAGGTTGGCTGGGGCACTCTCTACAGCATTCATTCGCCCGACCTTTCCACTCGCCCAAGCTTTTCACCAAACGCCAAACCTGAGCTGGGCTCGACGCTTTCCGAACGCCAAATGTGCTGGGGTTGCATGACATCGGCTGCATTTGTTTCCCACAGGGGCCACCCTTCACTGGCACAGTCGCCCAAGTCGCCTCCCAGCACTCCCGCACTCCAACACCGGCCCGCCACTACTTGACGCATCATTCGACGAAGCTTGTGTATCAGACTCAGGCACAGACTGTCAAAGTTTTTATTCTGTATCGACGCTCTCGCTGACATCCACCAATCCAGACAGTACTGCGGCTTTCCTTCTTCCTATTGCCCGACTTTCTTCATCCGGTGTCTCGCGGCTCTTGGATTCCTGACGCCCTGACGATCAACCTCAGTTAAAGCATCCCTTTTCCGAGTCAGCCATCACCAGTATCCATCCCCACGAAGATACTTATTCTTCCTGGGTCATCGAGCCGTTATCGGTCACCGAATCACGACTCACCTAGTTTTCTTGTCCGACTCCTACGCTTGACATTCGCTCCACGAAGTCGACCGACACGAAACCCTTGATGGCTATTCGCGGTTACTAAGGGCTAGCGTCTTCCAACCCTCTCTCAACGTCTCGATTTCACGGCCTTGGACATCACCATCAGCACACTGCGGCTCAGCCCATCGTTGCTTAGTGTCTCCCATCCAGGTGCCTCGAGCAACTTCCTTCCCGACAAAGGTCATTTCACGATCTTCGTCGGACCCCCCTCTCAATACCGCCATCATGCCCGGAGGCGTCTGCGCTGTCCTCGACTACGAGGTTGACCACATGGCCGAGTTCGTTGCCGAGATGGCCACCCGTGTCGTCATGCCTCTGTCGAGCACCGCCGTCACGCCCCCCTTCCGCAAGTTCGTTTCGCAGATCCTCTCTTCGACGCGTCTGCCCAAGAGCACCATTCTCCTTGGCATGAACTACCTTGCGAAGCGCGTCAACACCCTCAAGCAGAACAACCCTGCCTACACGGTTCCTGAGGGTCAGGTCTGGCGCATGTTGACAGTCTCGCTTCTGCTTGGCAGCAAGTTTCTGGACGACAACACCTTCCAGAACCGCTCCTGGTCTGAGGTGAGCGGTATTCCCGTCGCCGAGCTCAACGCTCTGGAACATGAGTGGCTGGAGCAGTCTGGCTGGCGTCTCTACGTCAACCTGGACTACAGCGAGGACTACAAGGCTTGGCTCACCAGCTGGGACGAGTGGAAGGTTCTCAAGGACCAGGCCACAGCTCGCGCCAACCGCGAGAGACTTGTCCCTGCCATCGACACCAGCATCAACAGATACAGCGGTCGCACCGCTTACAACCACTTCGTTCAGCAGCAGGCAGCTGAATACGAGCGCTACGAAGCCATCAAGCGCAACGAGATTGCCCACCAGCAGGCCTACAACTGGAACTGGCAGGCGGCACCGCTCACCCCTCCCGACTCGGGCTACGGCACACCCGAGTACATCAACTCTGCCACGTCGGCCAACGCCCGATACAACGAGTGGTTCTCTCAGGCGGCCGCTAATGCCCAGTGGAATGGTCGCTATCAGCAGCCCTCTCACAACTACTACAACCACCGTCACAACCAGACTTACTCGGGCCACTACGGCTACAACCAAACCATGTGGGAGCATGGTGTTGCTGAGTGCAATTGCGCCAACTGCGTCGGACCTGCTGTCAAGCCGCCCGGCTACTTCGCGCACCCCGGCTTCGGCCAGCCCGTCATGGGCTGAGCCCACCGGCGATACTGGACGGACACAACCGTCTATGAAATTGGCAGGAATTTTGTTATCGGAAAAGTTTGGGAGGTCTAGCGTCACCGGAGACGCAGGCTTTTGTTCTTTTTTCTTTCGGCATGACGATACATTTGCATTCTTCAGATACCCTCTCACGACGAGAAACCGAAAGAAGCGGTCACTTGACCCGATGGTTCTCACCTCGGAGTTCGACCATCACGACTCGGGCGCGGCTCGACGCCTCCGACCCACCACACAGCTCCGGCTGCCGGGTGTTCTGATACCTGGTTCTGACGTGTCGGAGGTGGATGTTCACGATTCTGCGGCCGCGGCCCCTAATGACATATTTCTTTAATTCTTTGTGTTACCCTTGGTATACGGATAAAATTCATCATTGGCGTTTTACGGTCAACCCCTGCGATTCCCCTGGAGTTTGGACGATAGATTTTGTTGCTATCCGTATGGGTTATGTGGTAGGAGGTGGTCTCATCCGACGATCCGATTTTCTTCCGACCGGTTCAACGGCACAAAACCAGCGATCGCCACCGACAACGAAACCTCCCGATGTGCCGAGATGATGCTAGTACTGGACACCCTCGACTTTCTGGCGTCCCACCGTAGCTCATAGCTTACATTACTCGGGATGGACTCGCGAAGCACCGACAATATTCACTCGTTTGCTTCCACTTTCCTTTGTTTGGTCCGTGGAAGAAGATTGTATTGTTTTCTTGTAATTCTCATACTGGCACTCACCGGATTACTCTCAGTTGGCGCATGGTCTACCGGAGTCGGTCGTTCACGTCATCTGAGTCTGAGGTGACGCCTCGCTTTGTCCAATGCCTTTTGCGCTACCGCGTCAAAAAAAAGACAAGTTGCATGCAGTGGAGGTACATATGGATCATGTTTGATTTTTTCGGCTGGCCTTGGGCAGCCATTTGTTTGTTTGCAAGAATGAAAAAAAATGGGACTCACATGGAGAGGTGTTCTGCATTGCGCTGCAGGTCAAAACGGAGGGGACATCCCCCGGCAGGTTTTTTCCTCGCTTTTTTTTCGGGGAGTTATTTTTCTTTACTTTGTTACGCGGCACTTTTTGGACGGTTGGCGATCGGTACGCTCTTCTCGTTCCAGACTGAACGAGAAACTGAGACGCCGCAGAACCTCCGCTGTCCTCTGTTTACGACATTCTTAGACGTCTCTTATTCTTACTTCCTCTTCGTGTCAATTTGGCATTCACTAGAGAGCGTTATGGCTACGGGGTATGAATTATCAGAAGGGTGGCAGATAATGCGGGCTCGTTCTTCCTTGCACGTATAGCCATTGGGATTGTGGTTTTTTTTACAAGGTCTGTATGACTTGGGGTTTCGGAGAAAAAAGCCAACGGGACTGGCAACGGACCTTCCACCACGTGTGCAGCGTCGGCCGACTTGGGCGACACACGAGCGTGTCCTCGCTCCCACGCCAAGTGTAAGCTGTCGACACAAGGGAAATTGGTTTGGATATGAACACGAGGGAAAAGATTGGAAGGAAAAGCAAGGATAACAAAACGCGTGCAAGAAGCACCGACGCATGGGCACGACCCATACTACTGGAAGACGCAGTCCTAGACAAACAGATAAATACACAAAAACTTGAACCACTGCAAACACCACTTGAATACAAAGTGAACATGAGAAGCTGATAATGACGCGGAATCAGCTCATGTGAAATTAACGTGATGGAACGAAAATTTGGAGGGCATGCGCCAGTGAAGTGAAATAGAAATTGGCTGCTGTTAAAGACGGGAGCCAAAAGTGGGGCCGGATGAAGACGGAGCCTATGATTCGTCAACTTTCCAACGTCTCTCTTCACTTTCTCCAGCTACCTAGCCAGCCTGGGGCTTTCAAGATCCATCGTAAACACCACGAAACCATCAACGAAGTCATTCATCAGCCATTTAAACCGCTGTGTCATCGAAAAACACAGTTTTTCTTGTTTGCACGAGCTGTTTTTCTCATCTGCCGATTTCTCACGATCCTATTGCTCGGGGCATCCCGAAAAGTCGTTTTACCCTTCCGACCCTTCATTCACTCGGTGCTGGTTGACCGTCGCTCACAACACGACGTCAGCGACCAAGTCTTGAGATTTAATTTCTGCACGCATCCAATGCACTGGTTTTTCTCGCGCTTGGTTCGCTAGAGAAACTGGGGGAAAGAGGGGATTATGTCGCGATTCGTGTCGGCGGGGGCGATTAACGCCGAGACTGGCGAGGCTGTTGCCGCCGCTGAGGGCGAGAGCAAGGCGGTGACTTCGACGACGGGTTCTGGCGATGCGGGACAGACGAGGAAGAATGCCGAGTGGGAGGCCGTGCAGAAGGAGCTTGATGCGGAGAGGAAGAGGAGGGAGGAGGCGCGGGTGAAGGCGGTGGAGGGCGGGGAGAGGAGTTTGTATGATGTGTTGCAGGCGAATAAAGGTGAGTTTCCTCTGTCTCCGTCCTTCTTTGCTCCTTCATTTCCATTCTAGGCTTTTTTGCCATGATCACTTTTTTCCATGAGATTTGGTCCGACGAGGGAATGGATGATGAGACTAGACTGACGATACCTGGTTACAGCCGCGAAACAGGCCGCCTTTGAGGAGGCGAACAAGATCAAGAACCAGTTCAGGCCGCTCGACGACGACGAGATTGAGTTCCTGGACGAGGTGCGGGAGGCGAAGCGCGCGGAGGAGGAGCGGGTGCGCCGGGAGACGGAGGAGGGGCTCGCTGCGTTCCGGAGGGCGCAGCTGGGGAAGAGGCCTGCTGATGGTGATGCCGCGGACGGAGACAGCGGCGCTGGTGAGAAGGGAGGGGATGAGGGAGAAGGGGGCGGGGAGGAGGAGTGGGCTGTCGGGAGGAAGAGGAGGCGGCGGGAGAGGGTTGGGTTCGGGGTGAAGAAGGCTGGGGAGGAGAAGAAGGGTGAGGGGGATGGGGGTAGCAAGAGTGAAGGGAAGGAGGATGACAAGGCGAAGGAGGTTGAGAAGGTGAAAGCGAGTGCACCTTTGCCGGCGCCGGTGAAGCCTAAGATGGGCCTGGTTGCGTACGGGTCGGACTCGGATGATGAGTGATACTCGGACATCTCAGACGAGGGAAGAGAGATGAAGATGAAGAGGAGTGTACATTGGAATTTTCATCAAGCGGAGGCTTGGCTGAGCCGATATCTATCATAATGCCTCCCGCGCGCCTATTTTTTCCATGCAGTAGAATTACAGAAAATACGCCCCGGCCACCGGGGGGGGATAGTGTACAACCATTTTGATACTCCTAGGCACACCTTACTCTATATTGGCCGCGAGACAACGCACGCAAAACAGATCTTTCACTCGTCATCAACGTTTCCCACATTCGGGCCCTTCCTCTCGGCGGGCCGGACGGTCTCCCACGTCCAGATGCCCAGCGCGCGGAGGTTGCTCTTGATCCAGCCCTCGACCTCGGTCTCGGGCACCTCGATCGTGCGCGCGCGTTCCTCGACCTCCGGCGCGATCTCGAAGCGGCGCATGCGCTCGGCGATGCGCGGGTCGACGACGACGGGCGACGTCCAGATGCGCTCGGTGGAGAGCTCGGCGCGCTCCTCGTCGTCGCGGGCGTCTTCGGGCTTCTTGTAGGCGCTCTTGACCCAGTCGCGCTCCTCGTGCGCGAGGGCCGCCTGCTGCTCGTAGGGGCACTCGGGGTCGCCTGTGGGGCGGTACTCGCGCGCGTGGGCGAAGCAGACGGCGGCGACCTGGCGGCCGATGTCGTCGGCGAGGCGGCGGCGGTTGAGGAAGCGGCCCAGGCGGGTGAAGGTGCCGGAGAAGCCGAGGAGGTGGGGGAAGGGGATGGGTTCGGAGGGGGAGAACTCGGCGGGGAGGGAGGGGGGCAGGTGGGCGGCTTGGTAGTCTGCGGTGGTGTTGTGGGGGATGGGTTGAGGCGGGCGTGCGGGTTTCTTTTCCTCTTCTTCTGGCTTTGGTTGCTCCTCCTCTTTCTTGGGCGTCTCGCCGTCAGTGGTAGCGGCGGCGGTTGTGTCGTCGGGTTTGGGGGCCTTGTCCTCCTCGGGCTTCGGCGGCGGGTCAAGGGGCCCGAGCCAGCCCTCGTGCAGGCCGCGGATGTACTCCTTCCACGCGTGGCGGCCGATGACGATGTCGCCGCCGGGGCCGTCGTACTCGGGCACGCCGTTCTTCTGGCGCATGGCGTCGCGGAGGTTCTCCTCGGTCGGGAGCAGCTCGACGTCCGGGCGCTCCTCGCGGGAGCGCCTGCGGCGGATCTTCTCTGCGACGGCGGCGCGGACGTCGCCCTGCTGGCGGCCCTGGACGAACTCCCAGTCGAGCCCCGAGGCGGCGAGGATGGGCTTGACGTACTCGAGGAAGTGGTCCTGGGCGACGCGCAGGCCGTCGCCGGGGGGTGCCTCGATGAGGACGGTGAGGCGGCGGGGCAGCTGGGAGGGGTTGGCGATGGGCTCGGCGGCGAGGGGGGCGACGGCGCGGGCCCAGCGGGCGGTGGCGCGCTTCTTCTCGCGCTTGTCGTAGATGACGGCGCTGGAGAAGGCGGCTGTGAGGGAGAGGAAGATCATCCAGTTGCGGGAGGGCAGGCGTTTGGGCGGGCCGCGCATGCCGAGCATTTGCCAGACGGGGTTCGGTTTCGGGGCTTTGTAGGCTTCGGCGACGGAGGGGCCAGGGGCGGCGGTGGTTGTCGTAGAGGTGGGAGTTGGTTTTGAGGGAGGGGTCGTGGCTGAGGGCGCGGGAGGGGTTGCCTGGAAGGTGTTAGCGATGTGATGTTCGTGATGATGGGGATGGGGTGTGTATACCTCTGGAGGCGTGGGCGGCTTGGAGTCCGCCATGTTGGGCGGTTTCTCAGTGAGGACGAAGAATTATGCGGGTTTTCTGGTCGATTTTGTGGCGCACACACCAAAATATGGACGCGGAGGAGGCGTTCGCAATTAGCACGAGGGGTCTACCTCAGGCGGGACGAAGTGAGGTTTTTCGAATTTTTGTTCGCGATAAGAGCTTCGCCGAATTATCGGATCTACCCGTCCCAAAAGGGCAAGGTGGGGATTTGTCACCCACCGCCTTCCAGATACAGACTAGAGCCCGTGCTCAAAACGCACTACAAGCTGTCACTGGAGAGCCCGCCGCGTTTACTGTTCCTCGCTGAAGGCTGCCCGGCAAGCACAAACTCAATTGGCAGGGGAGTCTGGTCCAGCTCGGGCTTCGACGACGAAGATGCACACGGGGAGACATTGCAGCGGCACCCCGTCTGAAGAAATTATGCCCTTCTCTATGTTTTTCCCTCCGAGAGCCCCGAAAGGCTGAAGCACCCAGCTCCGGGATCGGGACCTTCATCTTTGATACGCAGAGGCCGGGGGTCCACTATGGGAGGACATTTAGCTTGGCCACCCTGACTGGTAGATCTGGACTGCATGATCGGCCATTCTGCAGAACGACGGCTTAAAAGTCGCGATGGCAGGAGGACGCATTGCGGTAAATGGCTTGACGGGTTGTCATTGGGCATGCAGCCTAAGGCACCTAAGTTAGGTATGGATGGGGATTAATTAGGTACAGACACACGGGGCATCACTTGAGCCTACCGCCAGTCTTGATGCCAATCTTGGTCAACGTGCCTCGTCAGCTTTCTGTTGGAGTCTGCTTGGTGCAGCGTGGCGGTGCAGACAGCCTTCTAACACTGGCGGGAGATCTTCCCATACGATGGTCGAACTATAGAGGAGTAGCACTCTTCGTAACCGTAGATCATGAGTTATCCATGGGTTATGAGTGGCTGTTGTGTAGTCATAATCCCAGCCGAGGGCTCTCTGGCGGGAACACAGGCGACGCTGAAACACAGGCGAGCAAGCAGAGACGGTGAGCCACATGCTGTCACATAACCGGGGCAAGTTTCTTTCCTCATGATTGACGTGCGATGTCAAGCAGCGGCGTGAATCAAAAGGCGGAGAGTGCAACGCTGCCATGTGCCACGGACAAGCTTGTGTGGTGGCGGGTGTAACGGGGGGCCGCCCCGTGCAGTGAATAGCGTGGGAGGCCGCACCGCTGCAGACACGACGATGCTATTTTATCTCGTGCTGGGGCAACTGGGAATGGGTTCTACGACGTCGTGTTGATGCTTGGCCCGTTGCAACGCGTGATGCTTGGTGCCGCGGAAGAGCCAGGCTGCCGGGTGGTCGTTGTGTCGCGTGTGTGTGCGTGTGCGGCCGTGTCGCGGTTTTGGCATAGAAGAAGCTAGAACAATGCGGGTAGCGGAGGGTATGGGATGACGACGGCAATGCGATGGGCTGCATCAGGTGGAGGGTCAAAGTGACGTGGGCTTCTTTCTTCGCAACGGAGAGACGAGATGGAAGGGCCCGTCGGAGAGATGAACCGGCGAGGAGGGATAGCCATGCTTTGGCTGCAGTAGGGCAGAGTGTCAATGCCCTTTCTTTCCTTGCTTGCTTGTCTTGGGTGGCAGGCAGTTGGAGTTGGGCCCCCAAAAGACCGGAGGACCGGAAGGGGCAGGGTAAGGTTGTTTACGGTGATCTGAACTCGAGGCCCGGATGGCTTGGCCGGTGAGTGCGAGTGTTAGTGTGGGTTGGGAGTGAGTGAGTGTATCCGTATGGTGTGTACGTGCGGGAGGAGGTTGACGGGTAAGGCAGGCAGGCAGGGAGATAGGGAAGGGGGCATTCGGCAAGATGCCGAGACGATGTAGCACGCTTGGAGGTGGAAAGCCAATCGCAGAGGCGGGAGGAGACGTTGGCGATGATGGTGTTGGTTGCACCGGCAGTCGACGTTGGCGTCCACGACATCTTGTTTCTTTTTTTTTCCCTTTTCTTCGGATGGACGGTTCCGGTGAGGGGCCTGTCTGTCAAGTTAAGGTGGCTTAAGTTAAGGTAGCCAAAAGTAAGGCACCTTAACTTAGGCGGGGGTCGCGACGTAACCATGGCAGTTGATTTTGACTCTGATGAGCAAAAGTCAACGATGTCCGTAAGGTGGGAAGACGAGGTTGGTGTTGGCTTACACGTATTCCCAGAGACACGGTTGGTTGGTTGGCTGGCTGACTGCTGAAGAGTCGGTGAAGGAGGGCCGCCGCCACAGGAGAGAAGAGGTCGGGGTTAAGTTAAGCGATTGGAAGCGGCCTTCATTGCTGTGAAAGCCTGAAAGGTGAATTGGAAACTTGCACTTCACAAGCCCCCGCCACTCCTCCGCCCCGCACGTGTGGGCCAAGGACGGCTGTCGGTGCGAGGGGAGACTGACACTGGAATCTGGATGCAAGATTGGGAGCATCGCAGGTAGCGGAATGAAGAACAGGGTGTTTGCCAAAGTGTGTTTCATGGGCGGGCAAAAGATGCAAAAGGCGGATATCAGAATAGATGAAGCCCCGTCGCGGTAATATTCTTCACTGGGCCTTAAAGAGTGCAGGAGCAAGAGGTGCAGCGGAGGAATTCAAAGGTACATGCACATACATGGACCTAGCATACATTAGGTAAGTACCTCACAACATGGCATGGCAGCTGTACCCCACATGTCGGCCCATCAGCCAGTGACAAGCCGGCATGGCTCCAAACTCAGGGGTAGCTGGGGTCCAGCAAGGCCCGACTTCACGTCCAAGGCCCCCGCGACGGGCCCACGACGCTGCCACTGCCGTTCCATGCCGCTGCCGCTGCTTGGTGTTTGCTTGACTTTTGCTCTGTGTTACCTGCGCCTGTGACCGACTGACGGAAGGTCCTGAGGCGGCGAGTCCCTGAAAAGTGTCACGTCCCGTCTGGACTCTGCCGCGACACTGGCTGGGACCCGGAACCCAATTGCTGGCTGTTGGGAGCGGCTGAAAAGTAAACCTGAAAGTCACCAAAGTCACTCTTCAGTGCACTGCAAGCGCCTCCTTCCACAAGAATACCTCAGTACTCTGTACTGCGTGCACGCTGTCCTGTCCCGGCTCCGGGTCTCGTGACTTCAACTTCCCCCCTTCCATTCTCGAGTCTCGACTACCTTACTGCATATGCATCGTACGAAGGTAGATTTGTCGACTTCACCTCTGTTTGCCATTGTCTCTTCCCTTTGCTTGAGGGTGCCTCGTCCTGTCGCCTCGAACCCCCCGAGACCGCATACCCAGCTAAGAAGCTACCCAAGGTAACCTAGCTGCTCTCCCGTCGTCGCATTCCTTAAGCCTACGAAGCGGGGTCCAGGTCCTAAGGATAAGGGGAAGACCAGACCAGACCAGACCGAGAAAGAAAAAAAAGATCACCCCTTAGAGCCTGGTGCCTCTCCTCTGCTGCCCCTTCCCCCGTTTCCCCTCCCCTTCCGCCACATCGTGCCGCATCGCCAAAAAGTTCCCCCTCCCACCCCTTTCGCTACGTTTTAGTAAGGAGACAGAGGAGACGACGTCCAGCCGCCGCCCGTCTTTCTGCCCCCTCCAACCATCCAATTCACTCCAAAACACCACAAGGTACATCCATATTCTTCCTCTTCTCTCCCACACATACACCCAAACCAACCCAACCCTACGCCTGTCGATATCTCACCGGTCGCCGTCCATGACACAACCCAACCCATTCATTGACTAGGGCTCACTCTCTCTCTTAATTAGCACTGGCGGGTTCCTCCCATCCACCCACCCACCGCAATCTATCTCGTCGACAGCCGCCTCGGACCAATCAGCCCAATACTGCCAACCTCCCGCCTTGACCCTGGGCGTCCCGCGGCTGCAACCTCTAGTCCAACTTGGCTGTCTTCCCCGCCGTTTAGTCGCTGCGACCAACCCAACTGGCCACCGCATCGTACCGCAACCGCACCGCACCGCACCGCTGCCACCGCAGTCTGCAGACCTCCTCCTCAGCTCGACGACCCCGTTCGCCGGCCCCCATAGCAGCGTCAATTAAACTGCCACTTTGCTAGTCACCGCACAGCACAGCCTGCCCACGCCCACGCCCACGCTGTCTGCTTGCCAGCCAACCAACCCCTACCCGCACACCGCGTAGCCCCCCCGAGTCAAGACGAAACCGACAACCATGGACAGCAATAATAACCGTCTCTATCTCAACATTGGGAACAACAACGATCGTCTGGCTCCCGGTGGCGACCGCCAGTATCCTACGACTCCCTCGACCTTTCCTCAGCCAGTCTTCCCAGGCCAGGCCCAGCAGCAGCAGCAGCAGCAACAGCAAGGCATGCAGCACCCACAGCAGCAGCAGCAGCCCTACCAGGCCGGCTATGCTCCCCAAGGCTACTTCATGAACAACCAGCAGCAGGGCCAGTACCCTCCCCAGGGCCACGGCGACTACAACGCCGGCTACCAGCCGCGATCCAACACTCCTGGCGGCAACGACCCCAATGTCGGCCTCGCTCACCAATTCTCCCACCAGAACCTCGGCGGCGCTGCTCGCGCATCCCCCTATGGTTCCCGCGGCCCCTCTCCCGGCCAGCGACCTCGCACCGCTGGTGCTCCCGGCCAGGCCCCCTCTGGCTACGGACACTACGCGACTCCTCCTCTCCCGAACCAGCAGGGCTCTTCTGCCGAGATCTTCGCCCCAGCTCCTGAGCGCAACTACGAGAAGTATGGCGTCAACGCCAACAGCAACCAGAAGAAGTGCACCCAGTTGGCGTCAGACTTCTTCAAGGATAGTGTGAAGCGTGCCCGTGAGAGAAACCAGAGGTAAGGAGGCGTTTCGCATGCCAGCTGTTGCAGCTTGCTGACTGCTTCGTGTACAGACAAAGCGAGATGGAGGCCAAGCTTTCCGAGCCCAACCAGAGTCAATCGAGACGCGAGCAGATCTGGTCCACCGCCGGCCGCAAGGAGGGACAATACCTGCGATTCCTGCGAACAAAGGATAAGCCCGAAAACTACAACACCGTCAAGATCATCGGAAAGGGTGCCTTTGGTGAGGTTAAGCTGGTTCAGAAGAAGGGCGACGGCAAGGTCTACGCCATGAAGTCCCTGATCAAGACGGAGATGTTCAAGAAGGACCAACTGGCCCACGTCCGCTCAGAGCGTGATATTCTGGCCGAATCCGACAGTCCGTGGGTCGTGAAGCTCTACACGACGTTCCAGGACTCGTACTTCTTGTACATGCTTATGGAGTTCTTGCCCGGAGGTGACTTGATGACGATGCTCATCAAGTACGAGATCTTCTCCGAGGATATCACGCGGTTCTACATTGCAGAGATTGTTCTTGCCATTGAGGCTGTCCATAAGTTGGGCTTCATTCATCGGTAAGTTGCATACACCAAAGCTGTGGCCACTCGCTAACTTTCCCAGTGACATCAAGCCCGACAACATTCTGCTCGACCGCGGCGGCCACGTCAAGCTGACCGATTTTGGTCTGTCCACCGGCTTCAACCGGTTGCACGACAACAACTACTACCAACAGCTGCTTCAGGGCCGGTCTAACAGACCAAGGGATAGAAACTCTGTTGCCATTGACCAGATCAACCTCACAGTCAGCAACCGCTCCCAGATCAACGACTGGCGTCGCTCAAGGAGACTGATGGCCTACTCCACCGTCGGTACTCCCGACTACATCGCGCCCGAGATCTTTACTGGCCACGGCTACACGTTTGACTGCGATTGGTGGTCTCTGGGCACCATCATGTTTGAGTGTTTGGTGGGATGGCCTCCTTTCTGCGCGGAGGACAGCCACGACACGTACCGAAAGATTGTCAACTGGAGGCAGACTTTGTACTTCCCCGATGACATCCAGCTCGGTGTGGAGGCCGAGAACTTGATTCGAAGGTGAGCAAGCCTGCTATTTAATCATGGAATACACTCACTAACATGCTCAGCCTCATCTGCAACACCGAGAACCGTCTCGGCCGTGGGGGCGCTCACGAGATTAAGGCGCACTCTTTCTTCCGTGGAGTCGAGTTCGACAGCTTGCGCCGCATCAGGGCGCCGTTCGAGCCTCGCCTGACATCCGCCATTGATACCACCTACTTCCCGACCGACGAGATTGACCAGACCGACAACGCAACCGTGCTCAAGGCACAGGCCATCCAGCAGGCCCGTTCCGGCGTCCCTGTGGTCGAGGAGTCGCCCGAGATGAGCTTGCCTTTCATCGGCTACACCTTCAAGCGTTTCGACAACAACTTCCGCTGAGGCCCTACTACCTCTTATTGGTGACATGCATGGGCATGATTCTTCGAATCGCATTTGCACGGGACCCGTTCTCGAGGCTCCGACTGGCCTACGCACCCTGTACTCGATCTTGCTTTTTGCCTACCGATACACCAGATTCATGTTACCAAGACTTGCATTTTCCGTTTTTGTTTCCAACAACCACTGCATAAAGGGCGTTGACTCGCATCAAGACACAAAATCGCACAAACCACCATGTAGATGGAGAGGCAGAATGGGTTGTTGCCTCGGGCTTGAGGCTGTGGGCTGTAGGTGTTTAGAGTTGTTTACATTCTCACGAGAGACACGACGTGGAGAGAAGGAGGTGGAGAACAGAGATAGATCTAGTGATAACGGATCTACATGTCATGGATGCAGGAGCGAAATTCAGGAGAAACGAGGATGACTGTCGGCAGTTGGGCGATAGAATGCAGTCAAGATAATGCATTTGAGACAAAGCCAACTATTCTGGTATAGTGATGTGCAACTTTTTTTGAGTCAGCTCAGTTTTGGCATCCCACCGTGTGGAAGAGCTTACATTTCCATATCCTGCGCCAAACGCCAAATCCCTGTGCATGTCCCGATGTCGCCTGTGTCTGCCGGGCAAACGCGTCGGGCCTATCTCATTATGGACAACACCAGGCCTACCACTCTCTTATAGGCAGCCGTGGCGTGATGCAAGTTGCCATCGTAAGCACCCATACAATCCGCCACCCGTCCCCATCACCTGCGCGAGCTCAGACCCGGCGCGGCGACATACCTCTCCTCTCTCTCGGACATGAACATGACCTGCAGCCAGTACTCCTTGGCGTCGGGGTCCCAGAAGCTGAACTGCTTGTCCCCGCGCTTGTCGAGCTCGCGCGCGGGGATCTTGAACGCGCACGTCTCGTACGGCTCGGCCGCGACGAGCAGGTACTGGAAGTTCTTGTCGGGCTCCTCGACGCGCTGCGTGAAGGCGTTCATGACCTGCCACTTGGGCTCGACGTCCGGGCTGATGTCGGGGTACTGCAGTTGGAACAGCAGGCCCTGCTGCCTGCTGACTGGGTCGCGGACCTTGGTGATCTTGTAGCCCGGGCGGCCGATCTTGATGACGTTCTTGCGGGCGAGGGCGCCGAAGCCGGCACCGACGACGCCTACGGGCAGACCGGTGGCCGGGTCGATGTTTTGTTTTCCCTCTTTTTGCTCGCGGGCGGCGCGGCGGGCGAGGTTGGTCTGGTGCTTCTTGCCCTGGGTGTGGGCGAGGTAGGAGCCGTCGTTCTGGTGGACGGTGAGGCAGAGGCGGCACTCGAAGGAGCCGACGTGGTTCTTGAAGAAGTAGGGGTCCTTGTCGAGGTCGATTGTCTCGAGGGCGAGCTTGCGCAGGCGCTCGCGGCGGTCGGCGTTTGTGGCGGAGTGGGAGGCCACGCCGCCGCCGCCGAATTTGGAGCCGGCGCGGTTTTGGTAGTCCATTTTCCTTCTTCTTTCTTGCTCCTTGTTTTCTTATTATGTGCGGGTGTCGTTGGTGGTGGTGATCGTCGTCGGGTGTTTGGGTGGTTGGGGATTTCGACGGGAAGTTGCTGAAGTTGGAGGTTGAAGATTAGTTACGTCTGCGAAAATGCGAGCTTGGTAGGTTCGCGAAATGGCGTTGGCTCACCGAGGTGAAGACGCGGTTCGGGGGTACGATTGTCCGGCCGAGCCAATTTAGTGGGACCTACCAGCGGGATTCTGTGGGGAAGGTACTGGCCCGGGCTCGTCGATATAAACCACTTGGACCGCTCCTTCTCGATCAGCTTCATTATCGACCACGGCTACGTGCAGGCTACCAGAGCGAGCCCGCTCTGCCCACGGCTACTTATTTTGATTGCACTTGTGATGACCTCAACAATCGAGGGCGTGGCGCAATGGTAGCGCATCTGATTCCAGTCCAGAAGGCTGCCCGTTCGAGTCGGGCCGTCCTCATTTTCTTTTGCTTTTTCTCTTTTTTTAACCCCGTGATTTCTTTTAATCGAGGCTCATGGGGAACTAATCAGTGGTGCGAAATAAACCTATTTATCCTTTTGACTCCCAGGGTAAATAAACATGTGTTGTTTGTCAGTTGGTTGACTCCGCTCTCCACCCTAGAGGTTGGGGGCGCCATAGCGACAACGTCGGCAAGAACGACTACATGCATGCATGCATGCGTTGTGGTCTGGTTTTGAATCCCCTTCTTGCGCTTTCACGCCTTCTGAGGCTCACATGAGTGAAAATATTGACTCGACGATTCTCTCCCTATCACCCACGCCTGTTTGCATTTCTGGGTACTGGAGGTCAAGCCAAAATCAACGACAATAACAGTCTTTAACCTCAATTTCTATGTATGCAAGTGACAGAGCTTCTTTCTTTCTTTTCCAACATATTACCGGGCTAACACAGATGGTGTGAGTGAGTGAGAGAAAGAGAGATACGGATAATCTTTTATTTTTTTGACTCGAGGTGGCTTGTAGAATGGAAATGAGGGGCCTTCAGATGTGTTGTCTACAAGAAAAGATCAAGTGATACATTGCATCAAGATGCTAGGCATTCAGAAGAAAAAGCTCACAAGAACTTTCGTAGTCTGATGTGGAGGTCAACAAAGAGGACGTCGCCTGGTTCAACTTAGTTTTATTCAAAATAGCTTTACCAGATGAACCTTTTCCTCTCAAAAGACTCAGGTAATATTGGTGAGAAGCGTGCACAATGACTCGCATTCATGGGTTTTATCTGGTTAGATGGCGAGCTGGGGCTTTTTCTTTTGTATCTACTGGCTATGTGTATTGTACTCTCCCCTTTTCAGCGCTTACGTTTGCGCGAACTGCGTAACCCAAGACAAGTGACTCCCCTAAGGCCGACTCATTTCACCACTTTGCAACGTGCCTGCCTGCTTCCTCCTCTCTACTATCTAAAGATCTGCTCGCCGTCGAGGCATGTCATTTACAGAATCAATGACCATTCATTGTATTGACGATCTTATAAGGAAACTTAAAGTGGTCGTATGACTGACAGCCGTAGCTTGGGTCGTGTCATCGCATGGCGAAGTGTGCTCCCACGGCAAAGGCGACCAAGTAAAGCCACGTCAAGTGAAGAGCTTCTTCCCATCCACGAAGGGAAACCTCACAAAATCCCCACAAGCGAAGTCCGCTGGTCCTACCCCGGCCCGTTGAAAACTTTAAACAAGCTTCCCACTGCGTCTCATGAGCAGCACAGGTCACCCAGTTTCATGCCCGAGATTCCCTGTCTTGAGAGACGCTCGGAGGTATCCGACGCGTGCGGGAAGAGCGGCAAAATGGGCAGGAAACGTGATGGCCTTCGCATTCGTGAAGACCGATGCCGTGTAGAGTCCGGTGATTGTAGGTGGCGCCCGCGCGGGCTCTTGCGAGGGAACTGATGCCGTCTACACTTGACTCGAAAGATGGTGGCGGGAGAATCTAAACACCCTCTTTTATTGAGTTCTGTCTCTGATGAGCTTCCAAAAGACGCGCGTTCATCGCAAGTTGAATGAGTTCAGGAAATGAGAAAGCTTGCTGATGATGGATTAGATGATGGCAGACTACTTGAAAACGAGTTAGAAGTTTTTGCCACCATGAATTAAGCTGTTATCTGAATTGATGCTGCTTTTGAATTTTGAACACTCCGTCCAAACAGAGTCCATGATAGAGTGAGCAGCACACGGTTTCGTAGATGGCGAGAGACCACGCAACAGTTAGTGATTAAAAGGGACCAACCGGCAAAATTTCCCCTACACGATACATCCGGCTAAAGTTTACACGTTGTGAGAGCTCGTCGAAAGGGGATAGGTGATGCTCGTCTGAGGCACCAGACGCCCGGTACCAGAGATCAGATGCCCAGGATGTGACAGATGAACCCCCAAGACTTGACAAGCTTTTGAAGCCAAGATTGAAGTTCTAAGATCACCGTGCCAAGGCAAATCCGTCCGTCTTGGGTGAGAAGATCACCCTGGCAGGGATAGCATGGTCGGGTTCGCGTCCAGTCGGGTGCACGCGCGCTACCAATTCTAAGTTTATCCTTATGCTTCTCCTGTTTCCCCATGCTCTCTTCATATGGACGCCCAAGTGGGCGGCGACCCGTTCCGACATTCTCGGGCATTTCGGGACCCATCGGCAGCCCGACTTGACAGACTGAGAACATTTTCACCCCACGAATCATGCTTGAAGCAAACCGCCTTGTTCTGAGCCTTAAACCAGATATGCATGTTAACCACCAATGAACAAGGCCCTCCAGTTTCATCCTAAAACAACTGAGTGTACCATCGTCTGAAGTCTCTTTGGCTATGCTTCTCAGCAAAGTTTCCTCATCTGATAATGGGAGGAAATCATCCGCAAGGGCCACCCCACTAAATTCGCTGAATATCCAGAAATCCGGGACGAGTCGATCTGTGAGCAAGATGACTCGGCTAGCCATACCTACGCCGGGTTGAGTGGCGTGACGCCATTGATCGCGTGCCCCGAGTTGGCTCGTGTTGTCCTTCACACGACATGTTCGCATCATGGCATCCCCAAAAGATAAACAGAGTTCAATTACGAAACCTTCTCACTCTGCACCGTCGGCGACATCGTGAAGTTGCACATTTCGCCGGCACGGGTTTGTGAAGTTTGCGTATAGTTGCAGCTGGATTGTCAAGTATAAATACAATAGAGTCACCTCGACAATACCTTCTCTTTCCCATCTCCATCACATCATCATCTGACAAGTCTTCTTTCTCTACTTTCTCTACTAATACATTCTCTTATCCGACTGGATTCGGACACACTCTCACTTAATCTACTTTTAACACTATCGTTATCTACACACAAGCTCACTCACCGCCAAAATGCGCTTCTCATTCGCTTTCCTCTTCTTCCTCCTTGGCCTCACCCTCGCCGTACCCATGGCAAGCCCGGCAAACAACAAGGCTATGACCAAGGCCCCTGCCGCTAAGCCCGCTGCCAAACCAGCTGCCAAACCCGCTGCCAAGCCAGCCACTGCCAAGGAGTCCTCTGATAAGAAGAAGCTCGTCAAGGGCATCAACGACAACATCAACGCCGGCAAGAAGGAAATCAAGGCCACTGAGAAGGCTCAGAATGATGTCAAGAAGAACGATGCCAAGGGTTTAAAGAAGGACGAGAAGGGTATCAAGAGCGCCCTCGACGAGGCCACCAAGGACCGCCAGAAGAACCAGGAGATTGCCGGCAACAAGGACCCCGCTCTGACCAAGGGACTTGGAAAGGTTGAGAACGCGCAGAAGGGTGCGAAGCAGACCGTCAACGGGCTGACTGGCAACCCGAAGAAGGATGGACCCGCGCTGGACAAGCTCGACAAGACCTTCAAGAAGGGAAAGAAGACCAACCAGGATAATCTCAAGGAGGTGAGCTACCCAGACCATGCAACGTTGAGCGGTGGAGGCTAATCAACTACAACAGGCCAAGAAGAACTTCAATTAATCCAGAAAGAACGCTTCGACAATGCGAATAGGTACTGGGAACTGCAGCCTTTTCAAGCTGGATAGTTAAGCTACCTATCTTTACAATAAACGTATTTTTATTGTGAACTTTCGTCGCTGTATGACTTCGCTATGACTTCTCTTTCGCTCAAGTAGTCGAGGTTAGAGAACTGTGAGACCTCAAGAGAGACAAGCTTCGGCGAACCCACAAAGACAACAGATTTCGTGACACGATGCAACAATTTCACCTTGAGCATGAACAGGGGACCTATCCCATTGCTTGATATGTTGGCTTTTGCCGGAAAGGGGATGTCACTTGGTATTTAGTAACTGATGAAGCCATTGAAATCTCTAAATATTTCCAAATGCTAACGCTCACTCTAAGATTCGAGTCTTATGCCTCCGCAGTCTCTGTATTATCCACAACCGGCTTCATTCCGTAGACAACATAGCTTGCAACTTATTAGCTACCCCTGAAAGCTCGAACGTAACGGCTTCACTTACACGGGCCAGTACGCATGGATGGACTTGTCGTTCAAATCTTTGCGGACGCCAGGCAGGAAGACATGTACCTCCTCTTTCGTCCACCCGAGAGCCCTGGTAAACGGCGCCATGGTGATTGCCACAAAACCATTGTTGATGTTTTCATTGTTCCAATCACCTAGTTCTTTGTACTTAGGGTCTTTCGGCCACGTATTCGATGGCCATTTGAACAAGCTCATCTTGACGTCGACGAAGCCGACATCCTCCATGACTCTGACAAGGTCTGGGATTTGCTGAAATGAACGTCCGAATATTTCGAACGCTTCGTGCACGTATTTCATACACTGTGAAAGTTGGCATTCTGGAGTGAGAGTGCCGTCGTCGGAACGAGGAAACACTTCGAGTTCCTGCAATTCGAAGTAACCACCAGGCGTCAGGTTGCTGGGAAACAATGTTAATCTTTGCGCATAGCAAATATGAAGCAGGAGATCAAAAAAGCATACTCAAAAACCTTCGTAAGGAAGACTCTCCAATCCGCAATACAAGAATTCATACCACGGGTGTGAATGTAGTCGAACGGCTGCGAGTACGTCCACTCCTCGTCCAGATCGTCGATCTCAAACCGGACATTCGGTGGCACGCTTTGTCCTGTTAGCGAGTTTGCTCATTGTGAGGAACAAACGAAAGAAATGTTTCGATACATGAGAGCTTCCGTGGACCAATCTGTACTTACAACTCGGGCATCGAATGGGAAAGATCGATACCAAGAACCTAATGGAAATCAGCATTTCATGTCGCGTTGTCGTGGCGAAATGAGTACCTCAGCTCCTTCATGATCTTCGCCAAAGTCAATTGCCCAGATTCCCGTGCCAGTTCCGACATCAAGAACACGCTGGACGTTTGAGTTGGGCTGGTTCGGAGGCGCCAGTCCTAGCGCGTTGTCAAATGTCAAGAGAAACAGGTTATGTTGCAAGTCTATTGCAAAATATTAGCACTTTGCAGCAGACGCATTGACCAACTTCTCAGAGATCTAATCAAAGGAAGAGTGTTGCCTACCCAGTCGGTCTTGTTCTTGCTCGTCGTTGGGGGCGGTATATTCTGCCCACATTAGTTAATTACGAAGTGTGGCCAGCTCGGAATGTCAAATCGTCTCACTGCCTTCCTTATATGCGTGATACTTGCGTCCATTCTCCTCTCGATAGCTGAGAACTGAACTCGTCACGCTTGCTGTTGATGACGCGACGCCCTTGAGATCTGGGCGTTAACACATGAAGAAACTCCCACATGTTTCAAGGCATATCCATCACTCACGGTTCCAATTTCAGAAGCGTTGTCATCAGTAATCTAGAGATATTCATTAGCTCTTAGGAGATACTGAAGTCTGCCATGTCTAGGAATTCTTGCCTCTTCGGGAACGAGATCGGCAGGATTGTGGGCTTGGACCGGGCCCGGCGCAGCTGCTTCCCCTCCAGGCGTCACAACTTCTTCGGAAACAAGATCGGCAGGATTGTGGGCTTGAACTGGGTCTGGCGCAGCCGTTTTCCCTCCAGGCGTCACGTTGTCAGGAGCGCTCATACTTGCAAGTTACAATGTGAAGTTGTGTCACGCATCGGAAGAAACAAGTGCGAGGTCACATCAGGTGGAATCCTGTATTTTATCTCTTTCCCCGTTGGAGCCCGCCCGTTCTTGTTACCCCTCTTCTGATCCGATAAGAGCATGCAGCTGCGCGGCACGGTTTTGAAAGAGGCAGGTTGGGGGCCATCCCTGAGTGAAGAACCAACACGCGTATCAGGGACCGACGCTTAATAAAACACTGGGCCTGTTTGTTGTGATTTCTGACGAAGTTACCTAAAACTGCAAGCCCAGAACCAGAACCGACTCCGTATAGAGTATCCAGATCGGACTCGGAGACTTCAAGCCAATCGAGACCAAGTGGCTAAACAGCTTGTGGGTTTTGCTCGAGAAATCTTTAGAGTTGTTCTATCCAAGTCCATCTTTATCGAGGCGCACCGATATCACAAAGTCTGGTAGCACCGAATTACCCATCTGATCTGTGACAATGCCATTTTCCATTCCCAAGCATCAACGGTGTTTTGTCTAGGTCGCGGATGCGTAGACTGCAGATCATCTCAGCCATTGTTCAGAAGGAGAATGCAACACGTATCACTGGTTCTTGAATTGAGTTGTACAGAACAGCGTGCCATTAAACCCGGGAACAGCAGTGGCGCTAGGGGGTGTAGCTTGCAAAAACCGGCTTCAAGCTTGGCGGAACGCTGGCCAGTCTGGCTAAGAAATCGTCCGACGAAGATTAAGTTGCCAAACCGGCCATTATTACAGTCCCAGGGTTGACAATCGTGCCCGCTGGACTCACGATGCTTTTCACAACCATTCCATTTTCATCCTTCCCGCAAATAACCTTGATCTCCATCTTCATCGCCTCCAACACAGCCACTGTCTGTCCGCTCTTCAACACATCACCTACTCCAACCTCCAATTTCCAAACACTCGCGCTCACAGGAGACTTGATCCGAAGAATGTTCGAACCCGAACGCTCCTCCAGCTCCCCATCAGCCGCCGCAGCCCCGTTGGTCGAAGCTGTCGTAGCCGCATGCCACTCGTCAAAGAGCTCCGTCTCCCGCCGAACAAGCTCTTTGCTAGCTTCAGCCTGCCGCTTCGTCCACTCCAAATGAGCTGGATCCCGATTCGCAGCGTCGAACTTGGCGATGAAGTGGTCCATATTAATCGTAGTCTCATTGATGGTAAACTCGTACTGCCCGATGTCATAGTCGTGCTTCAGCTTGTCGTATTCTTCCTCCCCAACCTCCACAAACCTGACCAGATCAAAATGACGGAACAGCCAGGGCTTGGAAGGCTCGAAACAGGGTCGGTTACCTGTCTCATCCCAGCAGCCGATGGTGCGCCCAATAAGCTGGTAACCTCCCGGTGCAGCGACGGGATAGATGGCGACAAGGGAGCCGCCCAGACCGACTGATCCGCTTGGAGTGAAGACACGACTGGGGTTGTACTTTTGTCCCACGTACACGTACTTGGGATCAAGGGGGAAGAGGAATGGGGTGCCGACGTAGAAGCCAACAGCTACCGTGAGCCAGGGTGTGTTTAGAAATGCGTCGAAAACGGCTTGCCGAGAAGAAAGCGCGTTATTTTCCCGAATGTACTCCACGTTATCTGGCAGGTAAGACGCGTCTTTTCTGATGTTGTCCATGTAACGCTGAACAGCCTCCGCAATGGCTGAGTGGTCGAGGCAAATAGGCAGTTGCACTTCTCTCACTGGCATCTGGTTGCTCGACTGGCCGAGGCCGCACGGCAGCTCTGACAGAATACTTAGCAGTTCGGTTTGTGATATCTTCTTGGGGTTGAAATGAACGGTCAGAGTTGCAATGCTCGGAGTCCAACTAACGCCATCCAACTGACGGTCTTCAAGTTGCTTGGCCAAGAGTCTGACACAAATGGTATTGCGCAAATCAGCGACCTGAGTCCCGAACTCCACGATAATAGAAGAGTCGCCTCCTTGTCTGTATATCGTCTTAGGATCAGAGTCAGTCGCAGGAATTTCCCTCAGTGTTGACGATCCTGAAGAAGCTTGGCTGTCCTCTTCATGATACAAAGCCGGGATTGATGCTGTGACTTGACCCGTTTGTGCACACGTAGCCACAGCAGCAACATACTCAACTTGCTTCTTCAACATGACAATGGCAGACTCGAAAGTGGTCGGTCTGAACCGGATCTCGTCCCCAGGCTTCAGCTGTCCTAGCTTCCAAAAGTCCGCCGAGCAGACGGTCAACGGGCAGGCAAACCCTCCAGCGTCAGGGCTGTCGACTGAGAAGATGACTGGAAAGTCGCCAGTCCAATTGACGCCGCCAAAGGGGTATCCATAGTCGAAGACATTCGATGGATGAGACCCTCCTCCACCACCGGATGAGCGCGCCCATTCGAGTTGCGGTCCTGCCAGTCGAACGCCACTGCGGCCGCTGTTGTGATTCACTTTCCAGGCAGCCTCATACAACGCAGCTCGTCCAGCAGGGGTGAGGATGTCGTTGTCGCCGTACGGTCCTTCCATACACCACACCTGCTTAATATCGAGGCTGGGGACAGCGTTGCTTGGAAGTGAAAATGACGTTGCCTTGGCGGCCCACTGAGTCGACTGCTCCGCCAGATCCAACACGTCATGCATCTGCAGTTTGCGGCCTTCCAACCCGCCGTAGCCAAGTTCTGGAGCCGTAGACTTCGACCTGAGAAACAAAGGAATCCCGGGAAAACCTCCTTTGATGGCAATGTATGCTCTGAAACCGCTTCCACCCAGCTGGCCGAGCTTTAGGACCTGGCCACGACGAACGACGAATCTAGACCACATGGGCTGATCCATATCGTCTACCGTCACAGGAACAGAACCGCCACATACCGCCACGACAGCATCGACGTAGAAGCGCAGCGCCGGGCCTGTCAAAGTGACCTCCAACAACTCTGTCCCTGGCTCATCCCCGACCAACACGTTGGCGATCTGGCTGCTAAGGGTGTCCATGGGCCCGCTCCTTGGAACGCCATGCCGGACGGACACGCGTCCAGGGTAATCTTGGATGGTTGTCATCATGCCGGGTTCTAGGACTTGAATTGCGCACGCTTCGAAAACGAAGTCGTTCAAGAAGGTGGTCAGCGTGTTCCCCTGAATGAATGCCTCCGACTGAAGGACCTTGGTGAGGTATTGGAGGTTCGTCTGCGTGCCCTGAAGAGTTGTTCCCTTCAGCACTCGAATCATCTTCTGTCGTGCCTGCTCTCTACCCTGGTCGTCGTGGACCATAATCTTCCCGACCAACGGATCGTAGTACGGCGTGATGCGCTGACCGCCCTTGATCCACGTATCAACACGAACCCCATCATCGCCCTCACTTTTAGGCCATCTAACACTCTGCAAAAGCCCAGGCCGCGGGGCAAAGTCATTGAGCGCGTCTTCCGCATACACACGAACCTCGATCGCGCTGCCCAGGGGCTGCTCTCGCCCAAGCGACCTCAATTCCGCCGTTGGGATGCCGCCAAGCCCTGCCTTCTCGCAGTCCGCCTGTCGAAGCATCAAATGCACGAGATCAACCCCGTAACACAGCTCCGTGATGCCGTGTTCGACTTGCAGCCTGGTGTTCATCTCCAGGAAGAAGTACTCTGCTGTCTCATCGTCCACCAGAAACTCCACGGTGCCGACGCTCCTGCAGTTTAACTGGGATGCGTAGTCTACGGCCGACTGGCAGAGCTTTCTGCGCAGCGTCGCATCGACAAACGGACTCGGACACTCCTCGATGACCTTTTGGTGGCGCCGTTGGAGCGAACACTCCCTCTCGCCGAAAGACACAACCACCTCGCCATTGCCAGCGACCTGCACCTCAATGTGCCGAGATCGCGGGTAATACTTTTCAAGAAACACGCCGCTGTTCTTGAACAAAGTGCCCGCTCGGCTAACGACCGTTTCGAACGCCTTCTCTACCTCCGCTTCATCCTGGCAGATCTGCAGGCCCATGCCGCCGCCGCCACCTGTGGCCTTAAGCATGATGGGAAACCCGAGGCGTGACGCACTCTCGCGGGCCTCGGCTGCTGAAGATAGGAGAGGCGTGCCTGGGACCGTGGGGACGCCGGCCCGGTGGGCGATTTCCCTGGCCTCGTGCTTAAGACCCATGGCCTTGATCGATGTTACCGAAGGACCGATGAAGGTGATACCTGCTGCTTCAGTGGCCGCGGCGAAGTCTGCGTTTTCGCTGAGGAAGCCATAGCCTGGGATGATGGCGTCTGCGGTGTGAGTTTGGGCGATGTCTATGATCGCATCTCTACAGTCTCACTATTAGAGAAGTGGTCATATGGTGTTGGAATCAAGTTGTGTATACCCATCGGTGTATGCAGTGCGATCACTGCCCGGTAACAACACAGCTTCATCTGCCGACACAGTGTGTAAGGATGATGCATCGGCATCAGTGTAAATAGCCACCGTTTTGACGCCGAGTTCTCTGCATGCTTTGATGCATCGAACCGCGATCTCGCCACGATTGGCGACCAACACTTTCTTAATGGCCTTTAATGAGCTAGCCATAGTGATATCTGAGCGAGGGGGAATGGAAAAAGATTCCGGCAGCGATCAACATGCATATCCCCAACATGCCGGGAGTCTCAGACAAGTTTTGTAGTTGGGGTGGTCAACAATCAATACCCCACACTTCAAGGGAACCCTCCACGTTCGGATAAGTAGGAATAATCATGCTAGCAGGTTCTCAAGCACATACATCATCAGACTACTCCCCGTTGTACTGTATGTGACATGAGGGGGGATGATGGATGGGGGTTGTTACCCCATACTCTTATCTTGACCCTGCATCTAGGTGCTCCCTGGGCTTTGGGATCCGGATATTCGGAGCTTAAAGTTAACTAGTAACACTTTGGGTAAGAAAACGGTCCAAATCAAAGTGTTCCTGACGAACAGCTGCTCACTCAACACCGTTGTTATCGACGGAGAGACCCCCTCATTCGTTATCAAGATAAGAACCCCGCATCTGTCGTCAACATCGGATCACCATCTCTACTTTGTACGAATCATAGCAAAGGAATGTCCATGGGAATTGATAGACACTGCCACCGAAACCCCAGACTGTAGAACCCGGGTGCGCTGTCAGTGGCTCGGCGCAGCGGAACGGCCCCTCTCTGCGGTATCATCTACCCCAAGTGGGACGCCTTAATTGGAGATATTTACCCCAAAGCCGTCCGGCGATGACCTACCCCAACGCATGGAAGCTAGAACACCACAACTTTCCGAGATCATCGGTGGACTACGATCCCGGTTTCCCGCGGAAGTTGATTTCAAAAAACTAGGAGAGACAATTTCACCCGTTATACACACCACTATCATCAATTACATTCTCTCTTAAAGTTAAAATGGCGCCACGTTTAGCCTCAAAGTTTGAGATCAATGCCGACATGGGCGAAGGCTTCGGCCGTTGGAAGATGGTAAGAAATCTCCCTCTTTCGCTCACAAAATCTCTTCACTCACCTCCATGAAAGGGCCCCGATGAGGAGCTGATGCCCTACATCGACGCCGCCAACATCGCCTGCGGGTTCCACGCTGGTGATCCCTCCATCATGCATAAGACCATCGCTCTCTGCAAGCAGCACGGCGTCAAGGCCGGCGCACACCCAGGTCTCGCCGACCTCCTCGGTTTCGGACGTCGTAAGATGGAAATCGACCCCAAGGACATGTATTGTATGGTGCTCTACCAGGTCGGCGCCCTCAAGGCGATGCTCGACGCGCAGGGCGTGCCGCTCGCGCATATCAAGCCGCATGGCGAGCTCTTCTTCTATATGCAGCGCGATCTGGCCATCATGCGTGCCGTGCTTGAGGCATGCGCTACCTTTAAAGTGCCCGTGTACGGCGCATGCAATGCGGCGCAGGCGGAGATGTGCGCGGAGCTCGGCGTCGAGTTCCAGGGGGAAGTGTATGTTGATATCGACTACTCGCCGGAAGGGGCGCTGTTGCCCGTAGCGAAGTCGCAGCCGGCGACGCCGGAGAGGTGTTATGAGAGGGCGAAGAGGGCGATGGTGACAGATTCAGGGGCGGACTCGGAGGGGACCGAGTTTAGTTTCGGGTTCAAGGGAAAGGCTTTTAGTATCTGTATTCATTCGGACATGTCGACTGTGATGGAGAATGTTAAAGGGGTGCGTAAAGCTGTGGATGAGGCAAACAAAGGTTTATTTGGGTTGCCGAAATGATATGCTATGTCCTGATATTTGAAGGAATGGTTGGCATTGAACCACGTCACCAGAGCGTACGCTAGAGGCAAATGGGTAGCAATTCTTCAAAATACGTGTCAGAAGGGCAAAGCACATTTGCAGATGCTAACCATTCGCCACTTCAATACTGAGGGAAGATTGATTACGCCACCAAACAGCTTAGTCTGGTCTGGTGTACCATAATGAGACCTATTATTCTACCGAGGGCATCACTCGTATAATAAAAGCAGTAATACCGGAAGGTTGATATACAATCTTAGTGCAATGCATATCCAAGCGATGGGTGACAGCGTTATTCCTCTGCTGAATCAACGCATTCCCATTATCATAAGTGACGCTGGCTTATGTCAAGTGTTTACCCTCCTTTAATTACTCCTGCTGAGATAGATTTTGCTGTTGGCGAATTCAAAATAGACCTTTGGCTTGCGTCTTTTTTTTCAAATCAGAAACTATTCTGCTAATTCATTGCCAAGCATTACGTGTATTGGGGTGTCAAACCAACATGGCGTCATTTCCAGCCGACCAGACAGCCCTTCTTAAGCGAACTCATGGGTCTAGATACGAGCATTTGTTAGCCAGTACAACAGATTATGGACCCACAGTACTGCATGCTTGCTCCTCGGAACGCAACACTAAACATTGTTACCCCTCAATATTCGGCTCAGAACATACCTCTGCCATTCCATGGGAAACAAACCCGGATACTCTACTACATTTTGGCGCTTAGTTGTAATCCAAGCTCATACAAGTCACAGGCTCAATGGCCTCGAAAAGCGTTTCTGCCCGCGACTTTACCGTCGGCTGGGTGTGCGCTCTACCCGTTGAGTTGGCAGCCGCCGAGGGGATCATGGATGAACAGTTTGCTGAAATTCCCTCCCCGTCGACCGATAACAATATTTATTCTTACGGCCGAATCAAGGACCACAACGTCGTCATTGTGTGCGTACCCGCCGGACATATTGGCACGAACTCGGCTGCCACGGCGGCAAGCCTGATGAGGAGCAAGTTTCCGTGCCTGCGATTCGGTTTGCTGGTCGGAATCGGCAGCGGCGTTCCTAACCTTGACGACGACATCGACATACGTCTTGGAGAGGTTGTCATTAGTCAGCCCGAAGGCCAGCATGGCGGCGTGATACAGTACGACTTTGGAAAGACCGGTGCCAATGGCCGCATCGCCCGAATTGGGAGCCTCAATGCGCCACCGCAAATCCTCCTCGGCGCTTTATCCAAGCTCTGTGCCAATGACTTCTTGAACAAGACACAGATTCACGTACACTTGTCAAAGATCTCCAGGCAGTCAGATTTTGCTTCACCGGGCCCCGAACGGGATACTCTTTTTGAAGCCACATCAACGCTGTCACCGGAGCCACCTGCACGAAATGTAGACCTGCGGTGGAAAGGGAACAACGGACGACGACAACCCCAGTACTTTTCTGCGGCAACATTGCGTCTGGTAATCAGGTCATGCGGGATGGGCCGACGCGTGATAAGTATAGTCGGGATTTGGGAGGGGTCTTGTGCTTCGAGATGTGGGCAGCTGGCTTAATGAACAGCTTCCCCTGCATAGTTGTTCGTGGCATCTGCGACTATGCCGACGCACACAAAAACGAGCAATGGCGGCCGTACGCAGCAGCCACAGCGGCATCGTTCGGCAAAGAATTGCTATGCTACATCCCACCATTGATGCCAAGCGCTAGACACGCATCTGAAAATCGTAAGTAGGACAGGGATGTCGCCAGATAAGACTCTGACTTCTGCAAGCCCTTCAAAGACCTCACTTCCTTGTTCCATTTGGAAGAAACGAAAACTTTGTCGGCAGAGAAACTATTTTGATGAAACTTCTGAAGAGGATACCGCCAACTGCCAATGGAGACGCTTGCCCAAGGACCGCTATCGTCGGACTGGGAGGAATCGGAAAGACACAAGTCGCCATCGAAGCTGCGTACCGCGTTCGCGAAGCCCACCCCGACTGTTCCGTTTTCTGGGTACCTGCTGTAAGCGTTGAGATGTTTGGCAACCATTACCGTAAGATTGGCCGAGCACTTAAACTCAAAAACACTGAGGATCCTAAAGCAGATGTCAAAACCCTGGTCCGAACTGCCTTAGAGCGGGACGACATCAACAGCTGGCTTCTTATAGTCGACAATGCCGACGACACTGGCTTGCTGTTCAACGGGCCAAAGCTTGCAGCATACATCCCCTAATAGCCGTAGAGGCTCCATCCTTTTCACGAGTCGGAACAGTATCATCGCAGCTAGATTTGATGGTGTCCATGCCCTCCATCTGTCCGAGATGAATGCTCAAGAAGCTGCTCGGCTCCTACACACCGACTTGAGCGAGAGCCAGATCGACAATGGCCGAAGCACAACACAACTTCTCGAGAAGCTCACGTATCTTCCGTTAGCTCTCAAACAAGCCTCAGCTTATTTGAAAGCCAATATTTATACATCGATATCTCAGTATCTAGAATATTGCGAAGCAAGTGACGAAGAGCAGATCAAGCTACTTGGAGAAGATTTTGACGATCAATACCGATACGAAAGTATCCAGAATCCAGTCGCAAAGACGTGGTTCATTTCGTTCGACAATATTGCACGAGATAACCCCTTGGCAGCAAGTTACCTCGGATTTTCTTGCCATTTTGCTGAAAGATACATTCCACCGGCGCTTTTACCCCCCGGGGAAAGCGAAAGACAGACCCACGAGGCGATCAGCACGTTGATGGCGTACGCATTCATAAAGAAGCGACATGCTGCAGGAAATCTCGAAATCCATCGGCTGGTACGCTTGGCAATGCAGAACTGGCTGAAGAGGCAAGGCAAGGAACAGCAACAGTTTTCAGAGACATTATCAGCGAGCTATACAGAAAAAGGGTCGAGGCTACTATCAGGACTTTCTAAGACAAGAGGTATGTACCTGCAAGCGCCAGGGCCAAAAGAACAGGATCTGGCATCAAAAGACATCCAAGTTAGCACTGCTATGTCTGACTTCGCAGACACAGATTTCAACGCACAGTTCTATGTCAAGAAGAATGACATTGAAGAAGCAAAGGCGACAAATCAGCAATCCTTTCAGTCGAATAAGCAGTTGCTAGCGCCCGAGCAAGCGGTCACGCAAACCGTCCCCGAACGCCCAGCACATGGACGCAAAAGCCAGGGAGAAACCGGAGAAGTACCGTGGATAGCTCAAAGGCACTGGCACTGAAGATGGAGGACATAGTACTGGAGCGCCATGTTACTCTGACGACAATGCCAAATGTAGTCGATATTTTCAAACGCCCAGGCCACAGAAGCGGATCTCACAGGGACATCGCGATCTAATCCACAAGAACCAAAGCTGGACCAGTTTTGGGGGTTCTGGCTCTCATTGGATATGGAGATTCGAAGCAAACGTTGCAAATGATTGCAATCACTTTCCCGATCTATAAGGACGCCACTGCGCTCATTTCCCTAGTCTCAAGTAAGTAGGCACAAGGATACCAGATGAATGCCTACAACATTGTCGTTCGTTGAACATCAACCCGTTTTCTTCTTACCCGCAGCATCCCTCAAAGCCGCCACATCCCTCCCCCAAACAACAGCCAACGCCGCACCCCCAGGCCCAACCACACAACTCCACATGACCGCCTTCCCCAGATCCATCACAACCTGTCCCACCCCGGCCCTCGCATACGCCATATACGCAAGCCAACTCCACGTCGCCAGCGACGCGCAGTACATATCCCACTGCAACAGCGCCAGAATCCCCTTCTCCAAACTCGCCATGGGCGCGGTGCTCCACGGCCACGTCGGGCGCAGGATCTGCCCCAGCATCTCCAGCGGGGCCACGCCCGCCGCGGACTCGGATTTCAGCACGACGTAGCCCACGACGCCGTAGTGGCACGCCGTCGCGAGGGCGAGGGTGAAGGTGTAAATCCTGCTGAAGCGGGCGATTTTCGTCTCTGCGGTCTCGTAGCGGGCTTCCGGGGCAGTGGTCAGTTTGGGCAGGATGGCTTGGAGGATGCCGGTCCAGAGGGGGAAGGCCTGCCAGATTGCGAGGGCGGCTTCTCGGAAGTAGGGGGAGAAGAACTGTGTGCGGGGCAGGCCGGCGAGGATGCTGGGGAGGAGGACGCCGAGGGACCAGGCGGTTGTGACGGTCTCGCCGTCGGCGGGAGGGATGGAGATGGCGTCGACGAAGGAGAAGGCGCTTGTGGCGGAGGGGATCTCGGAGGTCCAGAGCCAGGCGAGGAAGTAGAGGGGGAGGGTGACGCCGAAGGTTATGAGTTGCCAGAGCATGCCCCAGGCGGTGGTGCTGTTGCGACACGTCAGTTGGGAAATCTTATTGATGAAGTTTCGGGAATACGCCTTGCGATCGTTTCTACACCACAGCCGAGCAAATGTCTCAAATTCTTCCACGACATCAACTCATCTCGATGCCTCCGGCTCGGCTCGCGCCAGCCATACCGAAAATCACCGCCTTCATTATGGAAGCCGAGCGAGACAAGCCCAACCCGGTTGGAGGTTTCACAGCATGGGGAAAAAAGCAGTAAAAACACAGTTGGAAGGTCTTATAAAGATATGCACTCAAGACTCACTAAGAAACAATCTTGCCGCGGTTCCCAGCCCGCATGCCCTCGACGATGATGAGCATGTGCACCGCCAGAAGCTGCCCAGCCATGAAGATGGAGAAGAGCGTCAAGGGAAGGTCGGTGCCCTGGACGATGGGCTGGAAGAAGCGCACCAGCATGGTGAGCAGGCTGTCGAGCTGCCTCACGGTGGTGAAGGTGATGGGCTCGGCCTCGAGGTTCTTCGCGACGACGTCATTGAGGCCGTTGGCGTTGCCGAGGTCGTTGATGGCGACCTTGGCGAGGTAGAAGTTGGCGAGGAAGACGGCTGTGAATACTGTGCGGGACATGATGAGTGAGTGAGATGTGGAGTGAGATGTGGAGTGAGATGGGCGAGTGTGTTTTCAATGCTAGTGAAGGATCACCACGAGTAGCCTGCGGAGAAGGAAGACGGGGGACGTTGCATGGAGACGACGGAACGGCCGGGCTTGGGCTGGTGGTTGGTCGGTATTTCATCTGAAGTTGTCTATCCGCACGCTTCCTCGGCCAAACGGTGAGGGTCCGTCGGTAAGACTACCAGCCGGTGTAAACTTTCACGAACTGGCGAATGAGCGACCGTCTAGCGTGAACTTGAACAATTACTGTGGTGATTTAAACTCAATTACGCAAGCCTTCTGAGGCCCTCCCATCCCTTTTAGATAACGCCATATGTGATGCAGTAAATTACAAGAGTGTGAATGCGCGTTTCGATGCCTTTTCATCGGCGCGAATTATCGCGTCTCATTTTCAACCCCGGCAAACGCAGGGCGGAAAGCTTTGTACATCTGCGCCGCGATCTGATCTAGTCAGCTGGACGTCGTGCTGCCGGGAAGAGCCTCTGGGGACTCGAGCCAGCCGCGAGAGGCGGCATCCTTGATACCGGCGAACCAAAGGTTGGCCATCTTTTGGTAGCCAGCATCGTCGGGGTGGGTGCCGTCGACCAGGTCGCTCTTGAGAGGGCCTTGGTCGGAGTGCATGTCAACGATGACAACCTTTCTGGACTTGGCCTGCTGCTCCTCGACAAGCTTCTTGAACTGCTCGTTGACCTTCAGGACGCAGGCCTCGGTGTTGTTGTTGCCATTGGGCAGGAGGGTGGAGAGTACGATGGAGGCGCGGCTGGATGTGGACCAGACGTACTCCATCATTTCGAGAGTGCGAGCGCCGGCGTTGTCGGTGTCGTAGCTTTGAACGCAGTCGTTTGTGCCGGCGTTGATCAGGACGAGGTTTGGCAGGGTCTCGGGGACTGAAATCTTGGCCTTGGCGAGGACCTGTTCGATGCGGAGGCCGGGCCAGCCCTCGTTCTGGTTGTCTTCCATGGTGCCGTTGGGGTTGTTGCCAACCATGTCGACGGGGTTGCCGTCTGCGATGAGTGCATTGCGAAGGTCTTGACGGTAGCCGTTGCCATCGGAGGACTGGACTCCGTGGGTAATTGAGGCGCCAAGGGGCATGATGCGGAGGGAGACATTGCCGCCGACGAGGATATTGAAGTCTGCTCTTCCGTGGAGGGCCGGGGGCTGATGCGCGGGGGCGGCGTGGACTGGGGCTCGTTAGCAGCCGTTGGAGAAATCGGAGAAGGTGGGCTTACCAGCACTGGAAGCCAAGAGAAGGGCTAACGGGAGAAAAGTATTTGAATGCATGATGGACGGAGGATGTAATCGGTGATGAATTGAAGGTCCGGCGTTCAAGGGCGAGGTCGTAACCGGTCGCTAGATGTTTTGAGGCGTGTAGACAGACCGAGACGTTTCAACGAGACAGTTGGGCGACGGGTAGGTTAAGTACGAAGAGAGGCGTGATCCATGATTGAGCACCTAAGGAGGTACCTAGGGGACAAGCCAAGAAAATAAGCTCATGGTTGGGCCTCTGGATCGGTGGCAGGGTCGGTCCTTGGCGCGACCGGTACCTGGTTGCGTTACTGCGCATTAGTGCGACGGAGGGAGGGATCAGTCTGCGGTTCCCTGGTGCAAGCTCCAAAGTCCCTTTTGGAGGATCGGACGGCTCATTGGGATTGTCATTGGAACATGCCTGGGTTGGGCAAGGTGCAAGTCAGTGGGTGGGCAGGGATGAGACGGACGGGTGGTCTGGATGACATGACATGGCAGTTGATGCCCGTTGCTGCTGCTGTCGCTGCTGGTGTCCATGGCTGTAAGCGAGTTGAGGCGAAGACGGGACGAGACCGAGAGGACTACTCGTAAGTCGGGAATAGCGTCGAAGGATGGAGGTGAGGACGGAGCGGGACTAAGACGAGGGAGGCGCGGAAAGGATGCAGACACGGCGGAGGAACGGCGGCGCTACTGTTGTCGTCTGCCACTTGGAGGGAAGGAAGGAGGGCAGAATGCTGCTGCCTGCTCTGGGAAATTTGGAAATTTGATGGCAGGAGCACCCCATTGCGTGTTTCCCATTGTTTGATGGGGAAGGACACACGCAAGTCCCTTTCCTTCCGTTTCTTGTAGGTACCGGCCTTAGACTGTGACTGCCACGCGAAAGAAGAAAGAAGCAGCCACAAACACAAGCAGGAGCAGGCGCAACACACGGCAAACAGGCAGGCAGGGGCTGCTGCTGCACTTGCCGCGAATGGCAGGTTTGACTTTTACGGCAAGTTCAGGTCGGCCTGGGGCAGGTGCAACTCCCCGCAAAAGTGGGAGATCTCTCTCTGGGTCACAGCACGAGGTGGATGCAGGGGAAGGAAGGCGCATCCACGATACCTACCTAGGCACCTGCCATGCATGCTGTGATGTTTCGACCTCTCCTCCTTCTCCTTCCTCATGTCCCGAGGAAGTCGGACTCGGGTGGCTTGCCTTCTCTTTTCGTCGTGGCTTACTACTCCGTACTTGGGTAATCGCCAAATGGCATGATGGATTTTATCTCGCAGCATGACAAGTTAGATGCACCAGAAAAAGAAGGAGGGAAGTGGCTGGGGATGTGGATGCTGTTTTTGGCGTCATCCCGCATAGCTTCAGCGACCGTCATCCCTGATCACCCGCCCGGACACTCCAGGTCTTGTCTCCCCTTTTTGGCACCTCACCGCCCAAGCTGGACGGCCTGCCCGCGGTAAGGCGGATGGAACGAACGCTTGGCCCCAGCTAATAATTATTTTCCGACCACCATCCAGTTTCACCTTGACGACACAGCCGCAGCCCGGCCTCTTCCTCTTGCTTTTCTCCCTGCCGCCTGATATTTTCATTCGACTGCCCTATGGATGAATCCCATTCCAGGCAGCTCGTCTACGGCAGTTGACCGTCGAGTGGGACTGCTGACATCTTCCGAGCTGCATCACTTCCATCAAATCCCCGAGTGCCCACCGCCGGCATCTCACCTTATCCACCTCGTCTGCCTCTGCCGCCTCTCATTGTTCGGCTCGGTCTTTTGAGATTGAGACCCAACCAGCACCACCGCGAAGGATTGCTTCTAATGACGGCGGCACCCAAAGCCGGACTCGAGCTAGACCTCGACAGGGACGAGATGCTGCGAAGCTGACAGGACCGCATACGACGCCACAACATCGTCCCTGCGTCTGCAGTCGGGCCCCTTTCTGACGTCACCCTCTACGGCGCCAGCAAACAAGCTAACATGCTGCATACTGCTGTCGACATCGCACTTGGCAACAATGTCGGAGATATTGAGTAGCCATTCAAGCACGCGATCGGTATCAAATGTCATCGAACAATGCAATGCGACGATGCGTCGATGCGGCGTGAAATGAGCCAAGACGCCACCTCGGCAGATGCCTACCGGATTGCAACCTTGCCATGATACCTTCCTTGGTCTTCACGTGGGATAATAGCAGATCAATAAGCTCTACGGATATTCTGGAAGCCATCAAAGCATTTTGCGACCCGAGAACAGCAACGGACTACTTGCCGGCTAGCGGCAATCCTCGCTTTTGCTTGCATTTTGCAACGTTGCTTCATCCCTGAAGCACAGGACATTTCTCACCGAGACCGCCGACAGCGTCAACCGAGTCACAACGAATTGCTCACGACTCAAGTCAGTCAACGGATCGCACAATTACACATCGCTGAACCACTGCCGCGTACCTTATCTGATGCTTCCAACCAACCGCCGCGACTCAGGCACCGAGTCTCTCAATTTCTGGGCCTGCCACCGCGGATGATCAGTGACAGATGACAGCGGTCTCATGTCAACTCGACATGCGACCAATGGCTGCCCTCACCGTTACACCCTCCAGCGGCCCGCTGCAGTTCCCGGATTAGCGCATACTACGCAGTTATCTGGTTTCACCCAGGAGTCCTCACGAATGCCCTGAACGTGATCAAATTGCGACTTCAAAGATAACCAGAAGTCGCGTCGTCGTGTTCAGATGACGACTTCACCGATAAGATTGCGAGATACCCCTAGGCTAAGTGGTCCAGCGTTGGATACTTGATAAACATGTTTGCATTCTCTCAAGATGCAATTCACTCTCGACTCCGACACCCAATATCCCATTGATAACGCCTGAAGCCATGTCGAAACCGCTCAACGATGAAGCCTCCCCGCTTCTGCCCCGCGACGATGCCGGGTCCCACCAATCCAGCCCTTCCAGCTCCTCCGACCCGTCCAACCTCGTCCTCTTCCGTCGCGCAGTGGGCATCAACGTCCACCTCCAACCCCAAGACGATTGCGATCTCGAGTCCGGCCGCATTTCCGCCCTCGGCATCTACGCGTCCACCATTGCCGCCCACCGCCGCGTCCGCATCTACCGCATCATCGCCACCGTCGTACTGTACACCTGCCATGCCGCCCAGCTGATCATCGGTGCCGTGGTGGCCGCCATGGGCCCCTCCGCGGGCACGCACAGGAAGAGCATCACTGTTCTGGGCGCGATCAACACGGCAGTCGCTGGTGTGTTGACCCTTATGAAGAGCCGTGGGTTGCCGGAGAAGCTGCGTCGCGACGAAGTTGAGTTCCGGCGCTTGCAGGACTGGATTGAGGAGACTGAAGCATTATTAATGCTGGGTGTCATTGGAGAGACGAGGGAGGAGGTTGGAGAACTCGTGGCGACGGCGTACAAGAAATGGAACTTGGCGAATGAGCGGGGAGAAGACATCAGGCCCGAGGGGTACTCCCGTGAAGAGGGAGACAGGAGCAAGAAGACGGGATTGAACTCCAAGTGGCTGCGCGGGTTGTGATGGTCCAAGTTATCATGCACTCGGCTATGATTATAATATCTCGATTTCATCACAATGTTGTATCATCTGCCAGCCACCTACAGCTTCGCCTTTACATCTTCTACCGGAAACATCCCCTGGTGTCTCTGCCCGCGATTCAACATCGGTATATCGCTCGTCACGCCCTCAATCTCGTTCTCGCACCATTCATGAAACCCAAACCCGTTCGCCAGCGCCCGTCCATATGCCTCGCCCCCATTCTCCCCAAACAGGATCTCCGGGTCGACAGTCCCCAAGCAGATGCTGTACCCGTCCTGGCCGCGGTAATAGAGCCACGAGCCGCAATCCCTGCAGAAGCCGCGCTTGGCGGCCGCCGAGGCGCCGTACTCGGCCAGGCTGGCGGTGGTGTCGGACGTCCAACGGAAGTCCGGCACGCGGTGGAAGGCGGTGAAGAGCGCGCCGGACTGGCGGCGGCACTGGGTACACTGGCACGTCATTGCGTTCTTGACGAAGTCGTGGGAGCCGGGGAGGGTGACGGTGTAGCGGAGCTTGGCGCAGAGGCAGCCTCCGGTGAGGGTTTTTGGCCTGGGGCCGAGGTTTGATTCGTCTGTCATGTTGAAGGATATGGTTGATTGGAACTGGCGCGATGAATGGTTTCAGGTGAGATCTTCGCGCAGTATTGAGGGTAAGGAGAGGTGGGAGAGCAAAAAATATCGCTCTTATTGGTTTTATGTAGGAGGAGTGGCGTCCGACGTCAGAATCGTCAACGGCGCCCTTCGGCGGGCGGCCGGGATCACGGGACCGCCACCACCGCCACAACATGCCAGAAGCATCAAATCGGTCATTATCATGTCGTAATATTCCTATATGCATTCTATACCGGCCGTAGCCAATCCTGGCCGTAGGTATCAACCCATCTAAACCGTCATTCTATCCTTTGCAAACCTTTATCGTTCATCGATCCTCCTCGTCCTCCGCAACCCAATACGCCTCCACTTCAGCAATACACGTCTTCGCAGGGATCGTAACCGCAATCGGGAAGCCGCCATAGTCCGGATCATCGTTCGGCATGATCAGGAACTCTCCGCTGCGCGTCTCGTCGCCGTTGAACACCCTCAGCGTGCGCAGCGTTCCGTCCTCCGCGACCTCCTTCTCCGCGGCCGCCAGGATTCCCGTGAAGGTCGCCTCCTTGCGCACGCTCTTGAAGCTCACATTGAACCCGCGGCCCACGGCCAGAAACTTGGCGTCGCCGAGGTGGATGATCATACCGCCGCCAGGACCAGCCTTCCCAAACACGAACGCGCGCTCGATGATGACTTCGATGTCGCCAAAGACCTTGCTCCACCGCTCGCCCTTGCCGGCGGGGTCCGCCTCCTCGTCGAAGAAGAATCCCATGCGGTCTTCCGGCGCGGCGGCGAGGAGGTACGGCGTGATTTGGGAGAGAAGCTTGTACTCCCGTCCCACCGTCTCAGCGCCGGTGTCGATGCCGAAGGGCGAGGCGCCGAGGGCGCCGTAGGTGCCGTAGGAAAGCCACACTCTCCGGGCGCCGTTCTCGTCGCGGCGCTGCTCGGGGATGAAGAGCGGGTTGCCTGCATGGGCGGTGTAGTCCCTGCAGACGGTCTCGTAGTTGTGGAAGTAGAGGTCCGGCGCGAGGAAGTCGAGGGCCTTTTGGGCGGTGAAGATGGTGTTGAAGCGCCAGATGTCGAGGACGTGCGGGCAGGGCCCGCCGGAGGGGTAGACGCCCGGGTCGGCGCCGCCGCCGACGACGATGGGGACGCCGCGCAGGTCGAGGTCGGAGGCGTCGTCGAAGTTGAGCCAGGTGTTTGTGTACAGCGGTATGTCGTACTCGCGCTTGCCGGCGGCGGCGACGCGGCCGACGTAGGAGGAGATGTGGTAGGCCATGAAGGCCTCGTCGGCGGCGGTGCCGGGGCCGAAGATGGAGGTCCAGGAGTGTGTGCCGGAGGGCGGCGGGGTGGCGAAGCGGGCTTTGAACTTGGGGTGGAGGGTGTCTGCGTGGGAGTGGAAGTGCTGCAGGAGGGGTTCGGGGACGGGTTGGGTGAAGGCTTCGTTGGCTCGGCGGGAGCGGTCGCGGGAGTCACCGAGGAGGCCTGTCTCGTTCTCGACCTGGACCATGAGCACGGTGTTGTGTTCGCCGTCGACCTCCTTCAGGTGGCGCATGAGGGCGGCGAAGGCGCGCGAGTCGGCCTCACAGGCGGCGGTGCTGAGCGGGGAGACCATCTCGACGGTGCGCTTGCGGCCGCCGGCCTCGAGGACCTGGACGCGGGGGAAGCGCTTTGTGTCGCGCTTGACCCAGCCGGGGGCGTAGGTGGAGATGCCGTTCTTGTAGGTGCCGAACCAGAGGAGGACGAGGTGCATGTTGTGTTCGCGGGCGCCGGCGAGGACGGCGTCGAGCTCGGCGAAGGAGAAGGCGCCCTCTGTGGGCTCGATGTCTTCCCAGGTGACGGCGCCGAGGAGGGTGTTGATGTGGTTGTGCTTCATGGGGCCCCAGACGGAGGACATGAAGCGGGCGGAGGAGAGGGAGGAGTTGTGCAGCTCGCCGGCGAGCATGAGGAAGGGCTTGCCGTGGAGGATGAGCTGGGTGTTGCCGTTGGGGAAGCGGTGGAGGTGGGGTGGTTTGGAGGCGTCGAGGGCCGTCATGATGGGCGAGCTTGGTGTTGTGTTTGATGTGTCTATAGGTGTGACGAGGAGGGGGAAGAAACGAGGGGAAGAGATGTGGCGAGGAGTGAGAGAGAGTGAATGGGTAGAGAGGAGAAGGATGGACTCTCAGAAACAATCGTGAGGTTGAGAGAGGTTGAAGTAATGGTGTCTGATATCTCGAGTCAACATTATCCCGAGGATGTAAATGCAAGTAAGCTCCGTCATCCACCTATGTCAGTCAGGCCAGCTTGGGCTTATCGGAGCCGCACCAGCAGCAGCGTGACACCACCGCCGGGAGACCCTCCTTTTCGGATCCGCTCTACGTGAGGAAAACCCGACGGCGCCAGCTCCTGCGGCCTGCCGCTCCAACGAGATCCGTCATTCGTCCTCGCTGGCGGCGTTCGGAATGAACCCCAGCTCCACAGATTCAGTGAAGCGGGAACATGATTGTAGATCACCTGGTGGTTGGAGGGTGGTGGTGTGGCGCCACCGGAGACGGGCCGAGGGGGAGATGCTTAGACTAGATGGGGGGTTGAAGAGCTTTCGGAAATACTTCGCATCTATTCAAAGTCTTTGGATGTTTAGTTTCAAGGAACAAGAGCCGGACTTAATGTTGATGCATGGAATGAATGCTTGTTTCCCCGCAATCCAGTAATTGACATATTGACGGAATTATGTCTGAAGTTCCATCACGCCGCGTGACTCTTTGCTGGAGTTGCATGATGGACTGAATGCTGCAAAAGTCCGGAAATACTTCGCATTTACTCCCCCCATGTCTGAGGCTTTGTTTGTCTCTCCTCATAACCCACATTGCCAAAAACAAAAAAGTCTCCGCTGGTGGATGCGTGGAGTCTGTTCCATTGCAGCGGGGAACATCGGGCGGTCCATGCACCACTCCTTGCACCACTTGCTGTGTCTTTGGCCGTCTCTTCCCACCTTCCCGGTAATATCATGTAGCGTCTTATTCTCTTTGTATGTTTTTTCATCTTATTTTACTCCTTTGGGGCTATTGTCTATTGCTCTGCGGGCTCTCCACCCCGGGGAGTCCCGGCCAGCAATCGATATCATCCAGCTTCCTCAACAGCTTCTCCAATTTGAGCCGCGCGCTCTCGCTCACCAACGTCTCGGGGCCTCCACCACCATCACCGCCATCCCCAATGTTCATCTGCTCCATGTACGCCGCCCCGCAGTCGCGCAGCTTCGGGATCAGACTGTTCCCGTTCTGCTCCAGCACGTGCTGCGGCATGTGATACAGGATCTCGAGCAGGTCGTCCACGATGCGCTGGTGCTCCGCGGCGCGCGTCTTCACCGTGCTGCCGAACTTCTGCAGCAGGTTCGAGCGGATGTTGAGGCTCGTGATGAAGAGGTTGGCGATCTGCGTGTCGTGGCCCTCGGTGATGTGCCCCGGGCGCGAGAGCCCGCCGCGCCAGCGCAGCTCGGGCGGGAAGCTGTCGATGATGGTCTGGATGCGCGCGAGGTAGTGCTTGAGGGCGTCTTCCTGGGTGCCGTAGACGCTGACGGGGGCGGTCTGGGCCTCGTGCCAGATGAGGAAGAGGTCGCTGAGGTGGTTGAGACCTGGGACGTAGGAGGTGGTGTCGCCGTGCCAGGGGGCCAGGCCGTCGGCGGGGGAGAGCTGCGGGCCGGTGTCGAGCTGGGAGTCGGAGAGGGGGAGGGGGCGGAGGTGGGCGCGGTTTTCTTGGTGGGAGACTATGGAGACGGAGAGGCGGCCGAAGATGTCTGCGCTGCTGTATTGGGGAAACGGGGAATAGTGTTAGAATGAGTATGGCGTGGAAAAGGTCAACCGGTGGTGGTGTCGTCATCCCATGTTGAAGAACACCCTCCATCATGCATGGATGTTGATCCCAAGGTTGCATACAGAGTGACGGGGTGGGGGGATGGGGATGCTACGTACCAATACGCCGCAAAGATCAGCCAGAAGAGCCGCTTCAGCAGCTGCTGCTCGGACATATCCAAGTCAGCCATGCGGTAATACGCGAGGAACCTCGCCCCCGCCGCAGCCTCGGACATGCCGTGGAACGAGCCCATGTCCCCCAGCCCGTTCTCGTTCATGGAGCTCGCCGAGGTGCCGATGTTGTACATGGCGATGCACCAGTCGAGCGAATAGGCGGGCTTGCGGATGCCGTGGTCGAGCAGGTGGTGGTCCTCGATGAAGTCAAGGCAGCCCTCGACGGTGACGGGGTGGTAGTCGGCGCGGCGGAGGGTGGCGACGGTCGCGGCGCAGACGCTGACGACGAGCGCGCAGAAGGTGCGGTCGGAGGCGGCCTCGCCGGCCTTGAGGCGGTGCATGAAGCGCCGCCGGTGCAGCACGGGCGCGAGGGAATGCACCTTTTCGAACCAGTCGTGCAGGATGCGGTGGACGAGGGCCTCGGGCGCGAAGAGGGCGAGGTAGTTGGAGGTGGCGGTGGTGCCGTGGCCCGGTCCCGGCCCCGTGTTGGGGCTCGGGGCGCCGATGAGGGCGCGCAGGTCGGGGACGGACGAGGCTGAGGAGGATGTTGCTGCTGCTGCTGTTATTGTTGCTGCTGCTGCTGCGACGGCGGAGGCGGATATGTGTGAGTGGGAGCGCGGGGTGGTGTGCGTGTGGGCGGATGAGGAGGCGGGCGAGGTCTGGTAGGCGAGGTTGAGGTCCGGAGAGGTGATCTCCGATGCCGAGGGGCTTTGTTGATTAGATGGCCCGGGTAAAGCCTGTTGCTGCTGCTGATGAGTCTGGAGTTGATGTTGCTGCTGTACATGTCTGTTTGATATTGGTCAGTGTAAGTGGTCAGGGGTGGTGTGCAACAACGACATCGGATGTGTGTGCTGCAGACCGGGGGTGGGTTAGGTTGGACGGAACTTGTTCGGCGGCCCTCTCCTCCGCCGCGGCCGGTCATGTGTGCAGTGGATGTCGAGGAACGAGCAGCCTTGGCACCGGGTCTCGCCCGCTCCGTACAGACACTGCCGATCAATCAGTCAGTCAGTTGAGCCGGCCAGTATGCTGATGTTGTTTACGACATGTTAAGTGACATACACTGTATGGTTAATGAAAACATGACAGACGATTACTGGGCAGAAAAAGGAACGAAAAAGACTCCTTGGGAAAATCATCTCACCCTGACTTTGCGGGCCCGGCATGCGTCGCAGGCATTCTGGTTCCTGATGATCTTGGTCCTCGGCCTGCCGCTGGCGGGCGACGCCGGGGATGTCGAAAGTGGAGAGCGAGACCCGTTTCCGTCCGGTGGTTGCGGTGGTGGCGGTGGTGGTTGCTGCTGCTGCTGATGTTGTACTGCTCGGTCGATCTCCATGTCCATGGTATGTAGTCAAAGCAGTCAGCCGCTCCCGGAGGAGACCAGCCCAACCCAAAACCAGATCTAATGCCGAGGAGGCGCAATATGGATAGCCGGGCAGACAGAAACAGGAACACCGCCCTGCCGTGCGTCGTGCTACAGTGACAGTAGACGGCAATCAACCGCCGCTGCACAACTCACGGTAACATGAACCTACACAACCTGCAACCTTCACCCGAACAACTCGTGGTGGAAACGGCCCGCCCCCTCCCAATTGGCGAACTTGTGGAGAGAGACAGCTTCAGAAAGGGTTCTCGAAGCTGGTAGGCCGAAGCAGAAGCTTGAGATGGATCCAGTCCGTCAAAACGTGGCCCGCATGGGTCCTGGTGATTGATTTGGTCCCGGTCGGCTGGTGTGCGGTCGGATTTTCCCTTTGGGCGTGGCGAAAGACGAGACAGGCTGGGGAAAAGATTGGCGGGTTGGAGAGAACGGACAAGGCACAGCTGCGGCAGTTGGGGACTTGCGAGTGGTGTCTCGAGACATCCGAGGAGAATTGTCGGGCCATCCAGAGCATGCAGAACGGCTCTTCAGTGTTCGTTTTCAAATGCTCCTTGTTTTCCCCCCCTAGCGAAAACCTTCCACCCCTCTCGCCTCGCATATACGTCGGAGTAACTCCCATCCCCCCGTAGAACGTGGGCTGCCAGACGGAGTAAAGAGGCTCTCGGAAGACTAAAGCGACCAGGGGATGTCCCCGCACTGGGGCGTCACAAATCGAGTCATGGTCCAGACCGTAACGCGCATAGCTGCAGTCGATGCAGCAGACTTTGAGTTGCAGAGTGTACACCAAACTCTATCATTACTCTCGCAACTCGGCTTGGTGTTTCTGTGTACAGAGTAGATTTTAGTAATAGTGCAGCAAGTCGTCGTCGTATTCTGCGTCGCCGCTCCCCCAGACAATCCATTCCGCGCAGCTGGGTTATGTTGGCGGCACCCCTAACTAGCCAATTCGACCACGCCATCACCACACGCAAAAACCGACATCCGTAACCCGGTGTCAGGGCCCTCTCTCTCACCACCTGTTCCCGTGCGATTCCAATGAGCAAAGAAGCTGAGCCTTTTTACCCCAGGGCAAGCTGCAAGATGTGGAGTCTAATATTGGGTCCCCTTTCCCGTCCGCCTTACCCCTTCGCGAGAAACTGTTCCCACCCCCACGGGGCACCCTTCGTCTGTACTCGCTCCAATGACGATCTAGTCTCGTGATTGCAACTGGCCTTGACAACCGCCCCTCCCCGTAATACCCCCCCTTGGAGAAACGAAGCGCCGCTTGGTGACGCCGTCGTCCCAACGTCCTGCCATTGGACGTGCGTGGTCTGTTGTCTTGGAACCCGTCATCGGGGGTAAACGACCCTCGGCTCTTTGTCGGGTGGCCTGTTGTTCTGCCCTTGGCTCGAAGAGGACACCAGGCAATTAGTTGGCAGGTCCATTCGAGCCAGATTCGGCATAAGGCGGCGTGCAATATCGAGATGCCATGCTGCTTGCTGCTGTAGCCCGGAAGTCGGAATTTGCTATAAGTACACTCGGAGATCTCTCGACTTCCCAGGAGGATGGAAACGGGGAGACACGCGGCAACCCCAGTCTAGTTCGGCGACAACAACTCCATCTTCTCACTCACACAGCTCGGTTCTTACAATCTCCCATACGCCATGGAGCTGAAGCAGTCAGAGAGCAATGGTGTAGACCATGTCGACATCACGCAGGAACCGCGCCTTGACGCCCCCGAGGGATCGCCTCTGCCGTGGTACAAGCAACATGAACTCAGGAAGCTGTACTTCATGATGGTCTTCCTCTTCCTGGGATCGACGACACTAGGCTACGATGGAAGCTTACTGAACGGGCTTCAGACCATGCAGTCATGGCAGTCTTGTAAGTGCTGTCTTGTTTCTCCATCATACCTTGCTCGAGAGGGCCCTTCGTATCGCAATGTCTAGTTGAAATTGACATCGCGACAACAAGCTAACACCGTCTCACTCAGACTTTGACCACCCGACCGGAAGCCGTCTCGGCATCTTTGGCGCCATGCCCGGCTTCGGCGGCCTCTTCGTCCTCCTCTTCGCCCCGTATATCGCCGACGGCCTCGGCCGAAAGACTGGAACCGCCATCGGATGTGTGCTTGTCGTCGCCGGCGCTCTCCTGCAGGCCTTCCCCAAAGAGGGCGCGGGCAGAGACGCAATGTACCTCATCGGCCGCTTCATCATGGGCGCGGGCTCCAACATCTCCAACGGCACGTGCCCGCTGCTCATCACCGAGGTCGCGCATCCGAGACACCGCGGCAAGGTCACGACTCTCTACAACACGCTCTGGTGTAAGAAAGTCCCATCTAGGAGGGAGAATGCGTTGCTGACAGTTTGTAATCAGACCTCGGTTCGATCATCGCAGCCTGGACTTGTAAGTCACCCACACCAATACCCCCTTTGCGCACTCCCTAACAGCCTCACCAGGCTTCGGCACACTCACCCAGCAACACGGCGACATCCAATGGCGCCTGCCCACCGGCCTCCAGTGCATGATGCCCGGGATTCAGCTCCTCGCTGTGTGGTTCCTGCCCGAGAGTCCGCGCTGGCTCATCAGCAAGGGCAAGGAAGAGCAGGCGAAGCGGGTGCTCATCAAGTACCACGGCAACGGCGACGAGACCGACGCGTTCGCGCACTGGGAGTTTGCCGAGATCTCGAGCACCCTCAAGTTGGAGAGGGAGGCGGCGGCGAACAGCGGGTGGATGGAGCTGGTGCGCACGCCGGGTAACCGCAAGCGGTGCGCTTTGATCATTGCGACGGCTATCTTCTCGCAGTGTTCTGGAAACGGCCTGGTTTCGTATTATTTGAGTGGTCAGTATTTATCAAGTATCACGTGGTAGTGTGGTCGGTAACTGACGTCTGAGGCAGTCATTCTGAATACTATTGGTATCAAGGAGTGAGTTGCACCTTTAGCAAGACTGACAAAACATGCTGACACGGTTCTTCGACAGCTCGATTACACAGTCGTACATCAACGGCGGCCTCACCATCTGGTCCTGGCTTGTATCGCTCACCGCCGCATTTTTCGTCGACCGGATCGGACGCCGCGTTCTGTTCCTCTTCGCCGGCATTGGCATGCTGCTTTCATTCTCTGTCTGGACGGCGTGTAGCGCAGTCTACGCTCAGACAGAGTCGTCTTCGGCTGGCATCGCTGTGGTAGCGATGATATTCGTATTTTACGGTACGTAATAAATCCGAGTGCTATGATGTAAGTGTCTCTGACTGACAAAACTTCCTCTCAGGTGTCGCTGGCGCTGCCTGGCCTGGTTTGACAGTCTCTTACACCGTCGAGATTCTCCCCTACAACATCCGCGCCAAGGGTCTCACGCTGTGCTTCTGCTTCACGGCGCTGAGCGGTGTCTTTAACCAATGGGTCAACCCGCTCGGAATTGAGCAGTTGGAATGGCGTTTCTACTTTGTTTACATTGCAATGTAAGTGTCGTACCCGATGTTGTGTCTGTGACACTTTGCTAATCAAGGCCCCCAGCTTGGTGATTGAGGTCTTGGTCATCTACTTCTTCTTTGTGGAGACCAGAGGGCCCACGCTGGAGGAGATTGCGGTGCTTTTTGACGGCAAGGACTCCGCCGCTGGGTTGGCGAGGCATGAAGCGCAAGCGCAGGCTGAGAAGGTCGAGAAGAGAGAGTCGGCGTGAGAAAAGGGAAAAGAGGTTATGAAGAAGTCGAATAGGAGTTAAGGAGTCAAGTTTGGTCTTTGACTAAACGAAACGGGAGGAATAGTTGTCTTGAATGATACCAATAGCAGTGCCGCTTAGTACGCATAAGCAGAAGTTGTGGCCTCATTATGTTCCATGGTTACGCTTGACTATTTTGGCAACTTTCCTAGCAACGAACGACAAGGTGTTGAAGAAGCTGACAGAAACTTAGGAAATAGCCCCCTAAACCAAGGCATAGAAAAGCATTATTACGGCCCTGTCTCTTGCACCAAACCTTCGGGTTTCACTACCTGGTAGCACCTTAATCGATAATCTAGTGCAAAAAGCCGAGTAAAGTCTACTGGTTGAATGCATTTCAAGCTTCAGGGCAGTACGACATGACCACAACCCGGCACTGTAATGAATGAGAAGGCAAAACGATTATATCCAGTTCAATTTTCAGCAGTGAGCTACCATCTATGTGACTCTACAAAACCAGACCCATACACTAGGAAATCCCAAGTACGCTATTCCGCACTGATGCCGACAACCGGGTCACCAGACCAAGCCGCCGGAAGATGTCATCAACCGCAACGACCCGCTTATTTGCAGACGGGGATGTTGATGACCTGGCCCTCCTGGAGGAGGAGGGGGTCGACACCCTCGTTGGCGGCGAGCAGGGCGTTGACGTCGAGGCCGAGGTCGCCGGCGACGATGAAGAAGGTGTCGCCCTTCTGGATGGTGTAGGTGGCGGCGCCGCCCTCGACGCAGGTGGCGGTGCCGGGCTTGGACAGGCAGGAGGTGTTGTCGGGGTTGCAGATGTGGGTGGGGACCTTGAGGACCTGGCCGAGGAGGATGAGGTTGGGGTTCTCGAGGCTGTTGAGCTTGGCGATATCGCAGATGCCGGAGCTCAGCTTCTGGGAGATGATGGTGAGGGTGTCGCCGGAGACGACGGTGTAGTCAACGACGGGGCCCTGGGAGCAGGTGGGGGTGGCGGAAGCGGTGGCGGAGGCGGTGCCCGTGGGGGTGACCTGGGTGGGAGTAGCCTGCTGTGTAGGTTGTTAGCAAGAATGGTCTTGGGTGTTTGTGTTATTTGCAGATGTGTGGTGGAAGAGAGCTCAAAGAGCTGATCCCGGGGAAATGGCGTCGAGTTGTCTTAGGTACTTACAGGAAGAGCGGCAACGAGGCCGGCAGCGGCGAGGAGGGTGGTGAAGATGTAAGAGGTCTGCATTTTGAATGATTCGGATGGTATCAAAAAAAGATGATTAAATGAAGAGCGAGTGAATTTGGGTAAGTTGAAACGATTGTGTAGCTGGTTTAGCGAAAGACTGGATCGAAGAGCTGGATGCTGATGATGCTTCGGAAAGTCTGCTCAACACTGACAATCTCTCATCTACTTATACAACTGATTGCCGCCCCGGTCCCAAGGGGGAAAGGGGAGGAAACCAACAGCTTTGACGCTAGCATTCTAGATTCGGGAGTTGCCAGTTCGAATGGCCTCCGTCAATGTTGTTTGTGGGTCGCAAGGGGCTCAGGGGGGGCTATGCGAGGTTGAGTTCAGAGGGGTTGAAGCCATTTCCAGACGCTGGTTTACCCCAAGGGCCTGTCCGCGGGGAACGTGGCTGCAGGGCGAGAGATGCGACGGAACCGCGTTCCCGGCTTGCTGTCGCTATCACGGCGAGCCGAGCGAAGCTGTCCCCGAGCCACGGCGCTGGGATATCGGCAGTCTCGGGCATGATCATGTTCCCAGCAGGGCGAGGTGCCCAAACTCTAATTTCTGGAGATTATGCCCCCTTTTTTGACTCGTGTTGGCTGTCAATCTGGGGATATCCTTGTCGAATCGTCCGGTGTTGTTGGAGAGTTGAGACGACGTTTCTAGAAGCTCAATCTATTCGCACTCTAAAACCCCCTTTCACTGAGCAGAAACCGTTACCCCCTTACGCGTTTCTTCTTGGCCATTTCAATTTGACGCTGACGGTCATGTCGATGGTGATGCAGCATCTCGGGGTCACTCAAAAGTCTACTACGAGAAGCGGAGGACCAAAGTTCAAAAGCGCATTGCGAAAACTCACGCGGTAGAGTTGTCGATTTAGCCGCCAACCTTAGACGTAGTTGATCCAAAAAGTTGGTTCTTGTTGGTCTCGACTTACATGTCACCAATATCACGGGACTTAATAGCCGGGGCAATCAAACAAGGTTTGAGCCTCATCAACCTGAGCCCCACCACATCGTCCGAACGCTCCAGTCTCATCTCCAACTGCAATCGGGCTGAACCCGACTCATCATCAGGCTGTTCACCAGAAGACGTCAAACAATTCCATTCATGATTTCAATTTGGTGAAGGCACATCGTTGCCGTTTCACCGCTTCTAGAATTTGGCCGCCAATTCAATATTCGACATTGGCGAGATGAAGCAACAGAGTGACAATGGTTACTCTCAGAAGTCTTGAGTCAACCCAGGGCAGTCCCGGTTCGGTTTCGGGCTGGTGAAGCACCTCCGCGTGGGGCTGGGGAAAGGTCCAGAGTCCCACCCAGCACCAAGCCACTCGGGCTGCCAATGACTCCCGGGACTTCCGATCGATTTTGAAGCCTTCCAGAAACAGTGACCCTGAGGCGGTGCCCGCCAATACCGGGACATCCATCCGAACTGCATCAATACAACGGAGGAGTCTACCAGAATGCAACCTCGTGTTGGCCCTGAAGGGATGACTGATGGACTTGGACGGACCAAAAACGGGCTTGACTTCCAACATCTGCAACTGTCGCCTTGGTCAGATATTATTCCATAGTCTGAATTCAGGCATCTGGCTGTTTTCTTTTTGCCATCCAGACTTGGCATTACGCCGTTAATAAGCGTAAGGAGGACCATAGACTTTTTGATCTATTCTGAGGGCATACGGTACGCGTGCGGCGTCTTCGGCGAGCCAAGCTTCAGTCACATGGATTACTCAACGGGAGATCTTCCATATTTGAGCAAGCCCGTCCGTATTCGGCAATGTTCCATACTATCTGGCTCAACGGCTTTGGGAGCTTGGATCTGGAGTGGAGATATCTGTTGAGAAAGCTGATGCTTGGAGATGTCAGCTGATTGGGACAAAGCCACAGTCCAATAGCATGATCACTCAAGGGGAAGGGGCTTCATCTCCATTGGGTTGGGGCCGGTCCTTTTCATCAAGACAGAGCGTACAGGCCAGTTTGTGACTTGAGTACAGTTCCGCGGAAACGGACGAAGCCGCGCGGTTTAAGCACATAGTATATGCCCCTATTCTCTTTGGCAGTAGCCATGGGATGCGTGTATATCTCTGCATAGCTGACTTTTGTCCCATAGGATGTTTCGGAGATGATTCCCAGGACTGGTGATGCTCGCGTTCCTCTTTCGTCTGCAGGACCGCGATTGCGAGCGGATTGCGATATCTAGCATGAACTTCCCACATGATGTTGCCGTATAACATTACTAAGTCCCGAAACCTTACGCGAAGGCGTAACAACGCTTCGCAACTTGAGGCCTACGACAAGGACATCATGGGAGTAGCCAACTGCCAGTTTCAGGAGTTCAATGTTGATGGTTAGTGGCAAGTACCTTATCCGGGGGCATTATGACAGCGGGTCCAAGCCGGAAGACGGCATAATTGATGCCGTTGATTTTGTATGACTCGCTTCGTCATCGAGCTTGGAGGGGGATGGCTGACATGTCAATCACCGGCAACCGGTATCGGAATTAATACCCGACGCGTTTGTTGACCGCTACTCATTTTGGGGATGGATCTGGAGAGACTCAACATCGTTGCGTTGCACATGTATTAATTACTCACTTAGAGAAAACGCTTCCCTTTAAGCTTGTGTAAAGAGCCAATACCCTCCAGGTACGATGTGAACTGTATATAAAGAAAACATTATAAGTATTTCGATGGAAACATTTATTGTATTGTGGTTGTTGGCGGCACGATGCTTTCTTCACTGCTGGTTCGGCACATGATAGATTTTCTTTCCATAGAACTTTGGCAATCGTGATTCAGTTCAAGTCCCATGATGGAGACTTGGACTTCGGCCTGGGTAGTCTATGCCTGCCTATGAGAAATACACGATGAAATGTTGAGTTTGCCCGCAAGATTCACGTCAAGTTTAACTGCGAACACCTGACGTTGTTGTTTGACGATACGCGCTATCCGTGCGAATAATCTCATGGCGGCTCAGCGGCCGGAGATTTCTTTTCTATCCGACATTGAGATCAGCTAGAAAGACATCATCTAGCAGTTTTGGACCATAGGATCATGGCCCGTTGTTTCTCCGCACGAAGCTGGAGACGATCCTCAGATTGGAACATCCCCCGCCTCCGCACTTAAGCGCCCCAGCTCAACCCCAACCGACGCCTTGCGCACCAATCACAACTCGATCAGCAACCAGGTTCGGGAGTTAGAAGGGCAATCATTTGTGCGCAAGTGGAAAGACTTGGCAACTGCGTAACACTTCTTTGAACCGGTGGGATGACGTTGCGTCGCGTGGTGGAGTGTACGGATCGCGAACCGCTCGGGAACTCGTCGATGGAGGCAGGAAATGGTTTGATATCAATCTGATCAAGACATATATAATGCTTCGTACATGGTCTCACTTGTTTCGCATGATTGATGGGCAAGCTCCAAGGCGCTGATCTCAGTCTACAATCACGATGAAGCTTCTTCAGCTGGCGTCGACCGTCCTCGCCGCTACCATGGCGGTGGCTCAGACTTTTGACAACCCCGTGATCTATGAGGATCTCGCCGATCTCGAAGTCATTCGCGTCGGCGACACCTACTACTACACGGCCTCGACAATGCACTACTCTCCCGGCGCACCCGTTTTGAAAAGTTACGACCTCATCAACTGGGAGTTCATCGGACACTCCGTACCAGAGCTTACTTTCGGCGAGAAGTACTACCTGAACAGCACCGAAAGGGCGTACGTTGGTGGCATCTGGGCAAGCTCTCTGCAGTACCGCGAGAGTAACGGATTGTTCTACTGGTATGGATGCATCGACTTTAGCAAGACGTACATCTTCACTGCGTCGGATCCCGCCGGCGAGTGGCAGAGCCACCCTCCGCTGGATGAGTGCTTCTACGATCTTGGAGTTCTCGTCGACGACGACGATACGATGTACATCGCATATGGAAAGTACAATATCAGCATCGCTCAGATGTCTGCTGATGGCTTGCAACCTGTCCGACAAGAGGTGAGTTGCGGCGTTGTCTTCGATGAGCTTGATATTAACCATGCATAGGAAGTATGGACCGATGCCACGCGCTACTTGGAGGGATCCAGATTCTATCACATCAATGGCAACTACTACATTTGGGTGACGAAGCCCGGGGACGAGCAGCATGTTTTGAAGGCCGACAATCCTTGGGGGCCGTACACAAACAACACCATTCTCGAACGCATGGCCTCTCCAATCCCCGACTCAGGGGTACCTCATCAGGGCGGTATTATCGATACCCCAGCAGGCGACTGGTTCTATATGGGCTTTATTGACGCCTACCCAACTGGCCGCATTCCCGTTCTGGCTCCGCTTTCATGGGACGAAGAGGGCTGGCCTCACATTGTGACTGACGAGGCCGGAGGATGGGGAAAGACTTACCCCTTGCCTGTGACCACAGACAAGACTGTCAACCCAGTCGGAGAAGTTCTGGACAGCTTCGATGGATCTAGACTTGACCCAGAGTGGGAGTGGAACCACAACCCTGACAACACTGCTTGGGAGCTTGGAACTGACGGCCTCACACTACACACGGCGACGGTTACGTACGATCTGTACTCGGCTCGCAACACCCTCACGCACCGCATTCTGGGACCCAAGAGCAGTGGCACATTCCGTCTTAACCTAGCCAACATGGCGGACGGGGATATCACTGGCGTCTCGATCTTGAGGGATGAGTCGGCTTACGTTGGTCTCCAGAAAGAAGGCGATTCTCTCAAGCTGTTCGCCGTTCACGACATCCTGGCTCCCGAGAGTACAGGATGGCAGACTACGTCAAATGGCACCGTCGTAGCCACTGCAGAAATCGATCTGACGACGATTGCCACTGGAGCTGGAGATATCTGGTTGAGGACTACGGCTGATGTTACGCCCTCCTTTTGGGTGGCGGAGAATACCAACGCTGCGCAGTTCTCGTACAGCACTGATGGGGAGACTTTCACTCAGCTCGGAGACAGCTGGCATTTGCACAACCGCTGGCAATATTTCATGGCCTTCAGATTCGCGGTGCAGAACTTTGCAACCAAGTCTTTGGGCGGTTCTGTCCTCGTAAAGGAATTCAGCTTGAAGTCGGTTGAGTAAAGCATCGAACGACATTCAAAGCAGTCGTGAATCGATCGTATGCGTCTCTCTCATTCGGTAGACCATCAGGTCACATGCACATATTTTGTAGAATAAATTACTACTGAAGCCAGGTACCTTTTCGGGAACGAGGCAGTTCCTAAACCGTAATCACCATCTTGTGCATATGAAATTTGTTTGAAGCTTAAGACATGTCGACCAAAGGTTCGTTTTTTGGCAACGAAAAAGAGCAAAGTGCGATTGAAATTCATGGCATGACGTTCTCGTATCGTTTGTGAATTATGCGTGTATTGCAGGGCAGCGGCTAAGAAAGTCGTGATCTTTTCCGAGCAATAACTGACATCGATCGGCGGTGTCACATTCGAGAATGGCGTATTTGTGATAATGACTGTGGTTGAGATATGCTTTGGGGAGGGGGGGGGACCTTTCGAGTCAAGGCTTAATAACGTACATGCCCGACATAGACTCAGCTTTTGAAAATCAAACCCTTAATAGATCACCGCGTTCTTTCTTCCAATACGCCTATGAGAAGTTTAAAGCAGAATCTGTCGGAGCAATCACAATCACCTGAAAAGACAATCTCAGGAGATGCCAGATGAACAGAGGTTGACGGACCTGTAGTCAATGTTCAGCGGCTTCATGTATGCCTGGTCGGGTATCGCCAATCATACGAACAGCGAACTCAAGCCAAACGGACGGGGTGGCCGACCTATGCTGTACTGAAAGACACAAACTGAGACAGAACTTGTGCAAACTCAATTAGATTGCTGAAGAGGTTCCTGCTTTTCTTTTCCGCATCCCTCGGATATCTCGCATTTGACCATTCTTGCGTAAACGCGGTCGCTAACACTCCCCGTGTTCCAGAATGAAGGGGCACCGGTACCACTACTCAAAAAATACGGACTACCGCGGACAGAAAGTCGCCGGGTGGTCTGACAGTCTTCTATAAAAATCGCATTCTGTCTCTCTCACTTTGCTAATCCCGTCTCCTCCCCATCGACCATTACTTCTACCCCTTCTATCCTCCTAACAACTTAACTCTCTTAACTTTACGATTCAACATGAAGTCCTTCATGCTGCTTATTCTCGCTGCCACTTCAGTATTTGGCGCAGCCGTTACTCCTCGTGCGGACGCAGAGGTTGACTGGGCTCTCGTCAAGCGCCAAGACCTTTGCTCTACTTGCATTCGCGCCAATGCTTGCAACAACAGCAACAGAGCGTTCTGCGCCGGCCAGGGCTGTTGCAATTGAAGAGTGACCTAGGTAAGCTGTATCTTGGGAGGCGAGCTTCGTTCAAATTGACATTGATTGACCACACACGACGCTAACACCATTATTAAGAACTTTTTTGTTCATGGAGGTGGACTCAGGGCCAACTTAGGAGTCGCACGCATCGACTTGCCATGGATGTATAGAGAAGGCAATAAATATCTATGTCACGGTCATGTACCAAAATTTGGAAGTCAGCTCATGCTAAGTTGTTTATCTGATAGGATGTTGATGAGGATCGTTGCACAGTGACCCCTGATGATCGTCTGGAAACCTGAAGTACGACTCTGCCGTATTGCGGGGATCCTCAGCGCAAGTCTGTAGACGTTCTAGCCACATACCAGCAGAGAAACACACTAGTAAAAGACAGACACGATATTTTCGGTCAGTCCAAAAGAGAACGAAATGATGTAAGTCATGGAATGCTTGCCATGTATTATTTCCGCAGGGCTTTTTAACAGTACATGGGTATTCACCGCAAAGACTTTTGACCGCAGACGACGAATGTGCCAAACGTTGCTCCTGTCTCGAGCATTTCATCCTCAAAGCGCTCTTCCAAACGATCAAAGATGGAGTCTGGGAGTTCAAGGCTCATTGCTATTGAATACTGTCAATAGCTGATCATTTCACGGCTGCCACCCTGCTTAGGCAATGTCATAAACTCGTACCTTTCGCCGCCCCAATAACTGTTGGAATTGTCAGTTTAAATGGTTCGATAGACAGTTTTCGAAGGGTTTCGTCCGCAATTCTCTTTCCTGCGGGGATCTCGAGGCGTTGCAGTGTCACGTTCTTTAGCCCGGCCTTGGTGAATGATTCATCCATCTTGGAGCTGAAACGACCTCCCATACCATCCGCTTCGAAAACGGCTTCAAAGAGTTGAAGAACCTCATTGAATGCAGAGGGATGATCGGTGCGACCTGCTGAAAGATCCATCTCTTGGATCTGAAGCCAGCCTCCCGGCGCAAGTGTTTCTGAGGTCCACGTAAGTAAAGCTGCACCATGAATGCACCATCAAGACCTACCTGTTAGGTTGGAGACTACACGATCCGCACCGGCTTTTCCGCATCCTGGTAGGACGAAACGAACATGAGTGAAGTTGAAGATTCCGGCTAAGTCAGGTGCGGGCCGTTCACATGCATCTCCGGTCGTGTAGCGAATGTTGCCATCGGGAGATTCAGGGAGGAAGGAAGGCATGTAATCGAGACCGACAAGTTGTGCAGATGGCGCAAGCTCTTGTCTGAGATCTCTTAAAAGGATTCCTAGATCGACTGATCAGAATGATAACGAGGGGAAATTTGAACCAGGCGGTCGGGACTTACCATCAGCACAGCCGACGTCGAGAACCTTTAGGGACGGATCACTGAGATCTACCGGTGCGAAGACAGTCTTGTTTTCCAGACAGCCTTGGAACCATTGGTGCTGTTTTCGAAGTCGTTCAATCTCGCGCTTCGTTTCGCGAAGAAGGTATTCTGGGTCATGCTGGTCTGACATGGTAGAGATTTGGTTGCTTTATTGCTTGCCTCACCTTGAAGGCTTGAAAACACATTCCATGCAGCACGAGAGAACAATGTAGTACTTATACACACATCGCTGGAAGGTCTTGTCACGCCTTTTGCCATCAAATTTCAATTCGCTCTGCTAGATCCGTAAGACCGAGCTCACCTGTCGGAAACATTTCGAACACCAGACGAAAAGTCTCCGAGGCCCAGTGTCTGGTCAGATCGTGCCGTCGCAAGCGAGATCTTCAACCTTGTTAGGATCGGGATCAATTACATTGCCCAGTATAATAATTCAGAAAGGCTTCTGCCGTACAATTAAGAAATCCGAACTTTAGGTTGCATCGAACAGCCTGAGATTGCTTCTCATACCCAATCTGCCGGGGAACAATATTGATCTTCTAGACATTCACGTCCCACTTGAGAACATGCGAAGACCCTTACTGAACTGCGATTCCACCATGCATCCGTCATCGTCCAAGTGTCGCCAAAAAAAGGTCTTCTGTCGTACCAAAGTTCCCGGTTAAAGAACAGAGCCAAGTCTTTCGAGAAACACGACATTAGGATGACAATGCATCGGCCCACCACATGGAGTTCGAGTGGTTTCATTTGTTCATGATCCTAGGGAAACTCGTGGTGACACCAGATTTGGCATGGATCAGCATCCTCTAGGGTTCGTCTTATGTGAGATCACAGGGACAGGTAAGACTGTGGACGAATCAAGGTCGACGGGCAAAAAGGCGACCAACCACAAGACGTAACGCTAGCGCAAGTTCCCAAATCTTCAGCTTATCGTCCCTCCACAGTGCCACGCAGGCTTACATCGGAATATGCGCAGCTTGCGGGGTAAAGGTACTTTGGTGTTCCGTAGATAAGTTTCATCGCTGTCGGAACGGAATGATGTTCCGGCTGACAAGTTGTGTTCTCATAAATGACAACTGAAAATATGGATTCGCCCAGAGTTTTCTATTAACACGTTTTTCTGACCGAGTCTTTTCAAATTTTATTTGATTGTTTTCTCTTCTGGGGGCATCTCAGACTATAATCATGGCGCCAGCGATTGATATCAAGGTAGAATGGGTACCCTCATTTTCTTAGAAACATTCCAGCTTATGAAATCCAGACCTATCCGGGCAATATCATCAACGGAGAATTTGCCCCAACAGCCGAAACCCGGCACTCAATTGACCCCGCAACGGAAGAGTCTCTCTACGAGGTGCCGGTCGCCACCAAACAACAGCTTGACGATGCAGTTCAACACGCCAGGAAGGCTTTCAAGACATGGGGCAAGACAACTCATGAGGAGAGGTCAAAGCTCGTGCTGCAGTATGCGGACGCTATTGAAGAGAACAGGGAAAGCCTGGAGAAGCTGCAGACCATGGAGCAAGGCAAGCCTTTGGGCCTAGCTAACTCGGAGATGACCATGACTATAGCCTGGCTGCGTGCTTTTGCAACCATGGAAGTGAAAGACGAGGTTCTCGAGGACAATGACGAGAGAACAATCTACTCGACGTTCCCTCCCCTTGGAGTTTGCGGTGCCATTGTTCCCTGGAACTGGCCAATGCTGTTGGGTTTGGGCAAGGTCGGACCTGCGCTTATGACGGGCAACACAATCATCATGAAGCCGTCGCCTTATACGCCGTACTGCGACCTGAAGCTGGGCGAGATCGCAATGTCTATCTTCCCCCCGGGAGTGTTCCAAGTCCTTAGTGGCAACGATGATCTCGGTCCATGGATGACGGCACACCCAGGAATCGACATGATCGCTTTCACCGGATCGATCGCTACAGGGAAGAGGGTCGCGGAGAGCTGCGCCAAAACTCTCAAGAGATGTCTTCTCGAGCTTGGCGGCAACGATGCTGCCATTCTCTGTGAGGATGTTGACATCTCTAAGTGTCTGCCCAAGATCGCGACACTTGCCTTTTTGAACTCGGGCCAGATCTGCATGCTAGTGAAGCGAATCTACGTCCACGAAAAGATCTATGATGAGTTCAGAGATGCCATGGTAGAGTTCACTAAAAACAACATCAAGACTGGTGGGGGCTTTGAGCCGGATGTTATTGTTGGGCCTCTTCAAAACAGCATGCAGTGAGTATCAAAGTTCAAATTTGCCAATTGCAACATCTTACTGACGATGCTGGACCAGATATGAGCTGGTCAAGAACATGTACGCAGACATCGAAAAGTGCGGTTGGATAACAGCACTGGAGGGTTCTGTCCGTGAAACCTGCAAGGGCTACTTCATCGAGCCTGCGATCATTGACAACCCACCTGAGGACTCTCGTATCGTCAAAGAAGAGCCGTTTGGACCAATTGTGCCGTTGCTGAAGTGGTCCTCCGAGGAGGATGTAATCGACCGTGCCAACGGCCTTGAAACGGGCCTCGGCGCATCGGTGTGGAGCAAGGATCTGAAGCGCGCTGAGCGGATGGCCCGGTGCCTCAGTGCCGGAAGCGTCTGGGTCAACTCGCATTTTGACGTTGCACCCAATGTTCCCTTCGGAGGTCACAAAGAGAGTGGAATTGGAATGGAATGGGGCATTGAAGGATTCAAGCAATACACCAACACGCGGAGCCTTTGGGTGTGGAAGAAAGTCTTTGAGTAACTGGCTGGCCCCAAGTGTGCGGAGGATTGTGCGCCGTTCCGGATTGAAAGGCGTCTGGTTAGAGACGAACCATTGCAAGGCTTAATTCATCCAGTTTTCTTCGCTCTGGAAGACTGTCGAATGTCCGTCCGTCCGTCTGTCTAAAAAAGTCCTGTTTGTGAACTGAGCCGCGCGGATCGGAGCATAAGTGCAAGGAGCATCGATGTAGCCGCGGCCGACGGCACTGAGAGTTCTAGGCCCAGTGCTGCGGTGACGGGTGCTGAGCTTCAGCGCTCTGTTGCTTCAAGCAGGATTTGCCGAGTCAGGGCGACCTGTTTCCAAGGCTTTGTGGGTCGTCGCAGACACGAGGTGGCCAAAACGACACCGCAGACTTCTCGATAGATGCAACGCCATCGGTTCATTGATACATACGGATTTTCTGTGCAGAATCTCGCATGTCAAGCAGGTGATCGCAAGTTCCCATCATGTCCAGTGTCCCTAAGTTAGACAGACGAGGTGAGTATCGGTCATTGGATGAACTCTCTGTTCGTTGAGCCAAGTCAACATGGTTTGCCAAGAATCGATAGAATTGAGCACCTCACCAAAACTCCGGTAATTGGCCAAAAAGAAGCTCGCAGCTAGCGTTCCAAAATGCTTCTGGACTCTTTCTAAGCATTTGTAACCAGGATCAATCTGAAAATAGTCCTGAGCAAGTTACAACGGATTGTATCGGCAATATTTAGACTAGGCTTCGAACGTGGTCCGATGTGACGCAGCCGATTTACCCGGAATATCGTTCCTGAAAGCGAGTTCAGTTGCAATAACTCTATCCCAAAAGTCCTCCAGGTGACTTGTCTGGGGTAATAACGCAGGTCCGTCTAATCCAGATTAGGAGCCAACAAGAGAGGGCTGAAACGTCACTATTAATCTATTCGACGCGCATGAAGCAATGCCACACCTCGCTATGTTCATTAAGGTTCTCGCCTCGCTGCAAGCGGGAACCCCGACAACGCTCAGGCCTGAGTGAGCTGATAGTGGAGGGAGCTTTCGCCCAGCCGCCAACGTCCCACATCACCCCTGGGGAGATTCTATTCGCGACGACACAGTCCCTGGAACCGAGGAACCTCGTTTGAGTCAGGGAAATCGCGATCTACCCGAGCGCTGATCAATAGCTTCTCAGGCGACAAGGACGGCATATAAGAAAAGAAGAAACACCCAACACATTTCTTGCTCATCATCCAACTCAATCAGCCTCTATCAACCCACTTCACTCATTCCATCAACTCTTACTCTCTTCAATCAACGCTCTCTTCGAGTAAACAAGCCAACACACAAAACATTCAAAATGCAGTTCCCTACCTTTGCTGTCCTTGCCCTGGCCGCTGTCGCCTCGGCTGCGTCTGTCCCTCGCGCCACCACCTACGAGACCGCCAACTATCTGTCTGTCTGCCAACAGGGCACCAACCTCTTCTGCACTGGCAACACCGGCGTCTGCCAGCGCGGCAAGACTGACACCTTCGACGCCAAGGCCACCAAGGACAACGAGGACGCCTGCAAGGGTCTTAAGCGAGGCGACAGCTGCACTCAGACCGTCGCCTGCGTCTAAGTGCGAGGGGAAATGTCATAGGGGGATTTGGATGGGTCATCATACACAAGCGATTATGTTTGCATCAGAGGCTTGAGCTTTTCAGCCTCACTTTGATTTCACAACTTCATATTCTCAGCACATACAGAATAAAGACAATGTACAAACAATCTCCGCAGTACCTTCTATGAATGCATGTCGACTATTTCCACAGCTATCGCGAAGAACGTATGCTTGATTAGATCCGCCCGCACGAAAAGATTCAACGAATCGCTCTCAGTTGAGTCTAGATTTAGCGTCAGTCTAGCGGATGATCCACGTTTGTCCCCAAGTTCCCCGTCGCCTGGCATTACCGTGAATCGAGCCAACGCGCTCCGCGGTGAGTGTAGCGACATGTGCCGTATTACCAACGTCTCTCCACCGGGGTGGTCTGAATTTCTCGGACAAAAGGTTCAGAGAACCTAATTTGCAGCTTCGGTTGCGGACTGGTCACGACGAAGGTAGCCTGCGAGGCATCCGGAGGAACAGCGGAAACAACTTGGTGGGTTAATGCAAAAACAGCTATCTAGTTTATAGTACTAGCATCCTAGAATGCAACCTGATTCCCGATGGATAGTCAGTTGTAGCCATAAACCTCATCCCCTGTAGCATCAAGCTTGGCAACAAACTCCTTCCCGCCGGCGAAACACTCAGCCAATCGTCGCGAGATCGTATCAGTGGGCTTGATCACATATTCTGGAATCACGAGGTTGCCATTCCTCCATCCCCGCGTGACCTTATGTCTACCCTTCTTTGATGATTTCTCGAATCTCTCGAATCCGGCGAGGGAATTGGGCCGATAGGCTGAGAGGGTTTCATAGCGTAAGAAGACTGAAGGATGAATCTCCTCTTTCGTCTCACTCATGTCATTGTCGGCGTTGTCTTCCTTGTATCGTCCAGGAGTACGGTATTTTGACCCTGACATCTTCATCATACCAGTGAAACTGTCAACAATTGTGCCCAAAGCCCATGCGTCCTCGGGGGCTCCCTTCTTAGATGCCTTGTAAACCCCAGTATAGTCCAAGACCTTCCAAAAAGGCTTCGTAGCCCAATTGGATCCGTAATCTTTGCCACGTCTAAGGTCTTGGATCATTCTCTTTCGCTGCTCAACTTCACGATCTGCCAGGGTAGAGAGTGTCTCATACACTGCATCATCGTCGAGTTGAAGATATGGCTTGATTTGGTCGCACATCCAAGCGAAGGATATGAGAGCAAGTTCTGGATTTGTTAGAATTCACCCAATTCCTTTCGAGAGAGCATAAAGCTTACGTTCGAAGTCGGATTCATCACCAGCCAGGATGTTTGAATTGCCACCGCCAACGTTGATGTGAACACCAGGGAACCATACTTGGACGAGGTCTGAGTTGCTCCCGTGCAACTCATCGTACACCGCACGAGCTATGAAGTCTTCCCATGCCTCCGATTTCTCATTCTCATCACCACCGTTTTCCAAGATAGTGATGAATCCGTTCCTGAGCTTCACTTTGCTCTCATGGGGTTTCCGGAGATTATTATGGTTCTGTGGAGAGCGGTGCCAGAGGGTTGGAGAGAATGGTTTCCGGTGCTCATCGATGGCCATCGTATGGAACGCACGTTTGATGACTGATCTCGTATTAGCACAATCCAAAAACCCAGTCAGTCCTTCTAAACCCTCCTGGTTATTCATTGGCATGAATAGAAGGCAAAGCTAAGACCAGGAGGAAAGGGTTAAAGAGTGGTAGGAGATTGCGATATCTTACAAGGGCTCAAGCATGGATTGTGGAATCCCCCGTCGTCAACGCCCAAGAAAGGCGCAAGTTTTCGGAGTAGTTGCTTCCCCCACTGCGTATAAGTGATGTCAGGTATTCCCAAGCTGCCCACTGTGTCAAAGACCCCAACAACCTCGACGATCCTGGTCTTCTCTGAAGGCATCTTGTGCGGAAGTACATCCCAACGGGCATTCCTGAATTCGTATTTCCAAGAATCGCCATCCTTTGCGGGAACTCCCGTGATCCACTGACGATACTTCGGGGACTGACGGAAGTTGTAGCTGTCATCGTGCTTTCGGTAGAGGTCGTAGAGCTCCGGGAAATCTTGCATCTCGTGAGGCTGAATGATGCCAATGTCGGTGATGAGGCCAGCCACAGAACGAGCCGTGTATGCCCCACGGGAAAACCCAAAGCAGAATATCTGGTCTCCAGGAGCATAGTTGTTGACGATGAAGTTGTATGCCTCGATAACGTCACCAGATAGACCGGCGCCGAAGCCTCCTTGACGTTTCTTTTCCAGGAAGCTTAAGTCTCCAGTGCCGATGCCCGAGCTATAATACACAAGCTGTTGGAATACCTTGCCATCTGCGTCCTCGCCAGTTCTGCAAATAGAACGGGCCAGTCGAGTGACGTTAGAAGGGATGTTCTTCTCTCCGGTTGTAGATGATTGCCAGGTTCCATCGCAGCAGATGACAATCCGCTTAGGAGCAACATTATGTAGGATCTTGACTGGAACTGATTCTGGGATGTGGGCTGCGGTTTGATATGAATAGACGGCTGCTTCTGCTACGGAGAAGGCTTCCTCCGTGTAATAGCTGCCAAACTGTGCTGGTACTGATGCAGCAGTGGTAGCTTGTACAGGAGTAGGTTCGACAAACGACTCCCAAAACCCATCTGGGTCGGTGTTGGTGGCAAATGACATGCTAAGTGAATCCAGGCGAGGCTCAGGGTTTGAAGATAATACCGTAAGAAAGGTTGAGGTTACCTTGCTGAAGGAACCGAAAGCCAAAGCTTTATAGAACCGGGAGAACACACGCAGCTCGACTCGCTGACATGAGACCTGACCACATGATTTCTTGTATTAATGAAGTGCAAATTGGATGTTTCGGTATTGATACCGGCAGCAAGTATTCCGGCATGTTCACAACGCGAAGGCTGAGACCTTCAACCCAATTGGAGGAGTTCCCGATGTCGGTCATGCCGCAGATACCAATTGAGGCGCGCCACGAGGAATGCGTCAGATACAGCCCAGGTTGAAAGGGAAAGATCGCTTTGACCTGGCGTTTAGAGTTCAGCTGAAATTCTAATCCGCATGTGAATTGATCGAAAACTCTTCGACCCCAACAACAGGAAAGCAGGATGGCTCGCTTGAGAACGGACATGATTTCATCGATCAACTTGAATGGGAAGTCAAGAATCCCATTAGAATGTGGTATTTGTATGTGGAAATATGCTGTTTCTAAGCTATGCCATAATGTAGACAGATAGTTCCATGCCAAAGAAATCAGGTGGTATCTCATGCGAAGTCCCTCACATCATGTAATCATCCCGGGAGTTCTGCTATCGGGCTCGGCGACCTCTTTCCTTTCCCCGCCTTGCTTACGCTCAGCGACTTTCCAAGTGAATAAGCCTGACCTTGATCGTGGACCTTGCTTCCATATCCATCCAGTCCATCTACCGTGGAGCCTCTCGGGGTCGCGTCGAGCTCCATTCTGTCACACCACTGATGCGTGTTTGAGTCCAGTTCCGACACAGCAGTCCCCGGTGTCATTGGACTGCGGCCCCAGCCATTCCCGCCTTCTGACTTTGTGTTGTCCAGCTCAGCCATATCGCCCCTCTGCCATTTCCGTCGGGCGAAGAACAGGTAAATCAGCACTGCGAGAAGAACGGTGCAACCTAACCCGACGCCAACGCCGATGCCAACTTTGGATCCTGCCGTCATGGTTGTTCCGTCATCTTCTTCGTTCATATTTGTAGCTGTCGGCTGTGATGCTGAGATCGTGCTTGTTATTGAAGCAGTTGTTTGAGTAGCTGTGCCCGTCGGTGTCGTGTTAGGTTGTGTTGGAAGTGGAACGTGGCCAGGTTGCCAGATGACGCTACCTCCCAGGGTGGTAGGTAGCTGGACGACATTCTCGAGGATCGAGGAATCGGTGAACGCAACTGTTCGTGATGTTTGGGGGCACCAGCATGCGTCTGCCGATGTGAGTGTCGTCGGTCGTGCCTTTTGCTCGCAAGCTACCCATTGCTCCGTTGTGCCGTTGCAGTACACGAGGCCTGCCCAAGGTTGACCTGGAGTTGACACCTCGTCAGTCACTCGTCCATCACAAGACGGACCCCCAACGATCGACTTACTGCTCAAGGCACCCTTGTCTGGGCAGCTCGCATCCTTGTACTCTGGATCGCTGCAGCCGCCGAGGTAAGTAACGCCAAATCGTGCGTTGTAGCAAGCCCGGCTTGACAAGCACATATCAGATCGTTGGCAACATGTGAATTGGCCAAAGGCAGTGTTGCCGCACGGCAGCCATTCGTCCACCTTCTTGCCGGACGCATGGTAACATGTACCGTTAGAGATGAAGGCGTTCAGCTCGGTCATGGTCGCTCGTGGTCCATCGAAATGCCGTCGGTTTTGAGGTTTGCTGAGTGAAGCGAATTGTGCGGTGCGGTGTTCTGCGATGAGGTTTGGTAACGTCGAGCTACCACTGTTGAACGAGTGACATCAGGGAGGGAGGTTGGTAGATGTGAAGGAGGGGCGGAGAATCGCAGGCGGGATGCACTGGTTAAAGTGCTATCCCTTGCAACGAACCAGAGAAGCGCGGGCCATATGATGTCTGAGATCGTTTGCGAGGGGACATCGCCAAGTCGCCGGTGCGAGCCACATTAGCGCCCGCATCCGATCCCGAAAAGTGAAATTGTCTGCATCAGACCGATGCGGAACTGATTCGCGTGGTATTCCTTTCGTCTGGAGAGTCGTCACGTTGCAATCCCAGAATACGAGCTTGGCTGGGAGTAACCAGCGTCTTAGTCCCAAGGCGATGTCTACATTCCGACAAGTGGCATCCTTTGGCATTCCAACCATGATGTCACCTTTGTTTGCGATAGAGGGAAGAACTTGGAACTCTGCTCCTTTGCCATCAAATCGACGGTCATTGATATTTCTGGCAGAGTAAACGGCCCGTTTCTCGTGTTTGCTGCGTACGGGTACATGCTGATCTACACTGCAGCTTTTCTGGTCTTTGTACGTGCTTCGCCTCGCGAGCTGGTCGTTGTTTGTTTCTGTGGCTGGGGTCGATGCTTTTCAATGGAAGCCAAATATTCTCCGCAGCTAAGCGACACGAATCAGACGAGACCTTGTCCGACGTGTCTTACAAATTTACGTCTTTGATAGAATGTGACGGTTTCCCTGCCACGCAATTGCCGCAGTGGCTTGGTAACACGGCTGTAGCGAGACATTTTGCAACGGCAGCGACTTTCTGACACTGAGGGAGACCGAGGGAAAAGGCTCCCTCAATTGGGTTGGGCTTCATAGCTACAGAGGTTTGCAAAATCGGTGTCCGTTTTGCAAGTCTAAAAATTTAGTTGAGCACAGACCAGTCGGTCTTGGCGCTTCCGGGGCACATTGCCAAACGGCTGGAGTACTTCTTCATGGAAAACAGTACATCTACAGTGGAAGGCAGAACTGGCTTTTGACCTAAACGGCTCTTGAAGGCAGCAAAGCGCCTTGTATGTCTTACTCTCAGCCAGGGTCCCAGCAGCATCGG